>NW_015172555.1:1736241-1745998 GCF_001447785.1 Gekko japonicus
GGTGGTTGGAGACCATGCGCCACTGCCATCTCCACAATGCGGATGTCTACCATCCCTGGCAATGCTTCAAAGACGTCAGCCACCATTCTCATTAGTTGCTGCAGGGTCTGGTCTATGTCCTCGAGTTGATCTTCCACCGTCTCCGTTTGGTCGGCTCTGCCCGATCTGGTCTCACCCTCTCTCGGCCAGTCCATGTTCAAGAGGTCTTCCTCTCCTCGGTATTCATGGTCATACGTGCTCCCACGGAGACCGCTCCCATTAGCTGCTGCAGGGTCTGGTCCATGTCCTCGAGCCGGTCCTCAACCGACTCCGTTTGGCCGGTTCTGCCCGATCTGGTCTCACCGTCTCCCGGCCATTCCATGCTCAAGAGGTCTTCCTCTCCTCGACCTCCTTGGTCATACGTGCTCTCGCGGAGTCCGCTACCTCTGTGCGAGAAAGTTTCCCGGGTGCTCCGGGAGTCAAATTTTGTCCAGTCGTCCCAAGCGGTTGAAGCCACTTGGCCCCCTCTGGATGGTGTTGGGGTGGCCACGTAGGGGGTGCACATCTCGGTACTGCTCCCCCAATCGCCCCCATCACTGCTACCGAGATCGAGGCCAGAACAGTGGTCGCCGGCGGTGCCGTGGTAGCAGGTGGTGCGGAGGTCACTGGCATGTTTCCCTCCGTTGTTGGTATGTTTCCCTCGGTCCCGCTCATGATGGTTCAGATTCGGGACGATGGGAAAAAGGGGATTACTAACAAAATGTCCGATTCCCCAAGCATTTGAAATAAATCCACGGTTGATGAACAAAGTCGAATTTATTATAAAGCAGTGGTTATATCAGGAACAAAAGCATTGTTAGTAATGACTACAAGTCTCATAGGCACACATAATAAAGGAACTTGAACCCGGGTAGAACCAATGAGCCAATTTCCCGCTGGCGGGATGGAAGAGAAAACGAGCGCCAAAATCCTTGGGAACGCAATGGTTCTAAACCATAAACATAAGTTTAGTTCTCAGGCAGAGGATACATGATAAGCGAAGCTATGCCATAACACCTCCCTACCACCAGCTGGTCGACCTTGAGCAGTTACGCCGTTGTAGCAAGAGAAGACAGTAAACACCTACTGGGGAAGAGCGAGTGGGGGATGGACAGAGCATGGGGCAATATACACAGAGTAGCACATCACCTTATGGCAGCTTGCTGACATATATACACAATGTTGGAATGCAGACATGCATTTGGTTGAATGCCAAAGTGGACTGACTGTAACTAGTGAGTGGACCACAAGCCACACTGGAAGGTGAGTGAGCATTGCTGGCCTCATGCAGACTGCTCAGGTTTCAGACCTCCAGAACACTTTCAGCGTTTTGCCTCAGTACCTCCATCCCTTTCAACCCTTAACAGGGTCAATGAAGATCTGCCAAGGTCCCAAGCTGCATCATGTTTAAGAGGCCCCACAGCATTTAGTTGTGGGCCAAGAGCCAAAAATTAACCTATTGGTATCAGGTAAGGTGGCAAAACTTCTTCATGTTTTTCTTTTATTTTCTGAAACGTGTATGTCTATGCATTATGTTTTGATGTGATCACCCATCCTGACTGGTAGCTTCATCTTTTTATGATGTCCTCAAGCTGCCATAGAATTCTGTGTATAGCTACAACCCCCCCCCCGAGCCCTCCGTTGGTATCTGCGCATGCCTATTGTACTCTGCACTGTATGTCTGATTGTCTCATGCATTCCTTTCCATGAACGCTAGCGTAGACTTATCTGCAAGGCCACAGGTGCGGAGAAAAGGAGGCTCAGCTTAGTCTATAATGAACTAGAGCGTGTGAAGTGCTAATTGTTTATCTTTATGGAAACCGTTGCTTCTCAGCCTCTAGGCGCGAATCTGAGATTTCAACCGCATAAGCGGGAACCAAGTACATTGGTTATCATAAGTTTTGAATGTGCTTCATTATCCCATGTCCCGCCTGTCCCAGTTATTCTAAACAGTGAACTTGCTCCTGTTCTATCATGGCTTCAATAAGGACATGGCTCTGAATTAGGACTTAATTTGATTGAAACCAAGACATGGGTGTTAACGGTCCGTTACTGGCTTAAATTGTATTTTAACATTGAAGATGGTTCGCTTTTGTCCTTTCTGTTAAAGGAAATTCATAGTACCTCTTGGGACTTGAATATTCGATCCAAAATAACTTCTTTGGGCCTCTCCTTGGAGGAGTTAGCTTTCTCCTCTGAAGTGTATATTTTTAATACAATCAAACAGAGTGAAAAGTACTCAGAACGAAGAGTGATTTCAGCAAGAGTACTTTATTTAGTGAAGAACAAGATGAAAAACCCCGGCACGCAGGCCGGTATATATACACAGAAACCCGCCACCAAAACACACCCCCTAGTCACCCTATAGGTTATTTACAGTGGCCGAGAGTCCCATAGGCTCTCGGCCGCGGACCTGGCCCTCTGGTTGGTGCGGGCTAGGATCCGCTCCGCTATTGTTCTGCAGGAACGAAGCTTTGGGCTAGTGCTTGACCGCATGGCCCAACGGTCGCGCACGTGGTAATGGCGGATACATTACACAGAGGCTTTTAGATATTGAGTTTCAAAAACTGCAGCCCTTTCATCCCTCTGTCTGCTCTTCAGCTTCATTAAATCTTAAGAATGATGTGGGTTGTATTCCCCAGTATTTGTATAATTTGGATAGCCCTAGCCATCGAAGAGCTTTTTCCCTTGCTCGAGTAAATGCCTTTCCATCAAAACTACTGTATGGTAGGTTTCATAATATTCCTAAGTACGAACGGAGATGTGACTGTGGTTCAAGCTGTCTTGATTCAATTGATCACATACTACTAGACTGTTCGTTGCATGTATCTGCTCGGGAAAAATGGTTAAACTCTTGGTTGCATGGTCTATTGAATGATACAACAGCAGAGATTACAGTGGCAGTGGCTAATTTTTTAGTCGATGTGATAAGAGTGAAATATTTGGGAAACTCTGTTTCATGATTTTATAATTATTTCAGTTTTTTAGTTGACTGTGTCATCTTTTGTTTCTGAATTTAATGCTGTATATGCTATTAAAGGTTTATTGATTGATTGATTGATTGATTGAATAAAATACTACTTTGCTTAAACGTGTATTGGACTGATAGCTGTGGGGATCGGACACTTACCTTTTCTCATAAATCCAAATCCCTCCCACTGCTATTAGCCATGCTAAAGAGGAAAGAAAAGCAATGTTCCATTCACAGGCATTTTTAAGGAACCATTGAATACACTGGGGGGGGGGGCAGTTAACATTTTCCTGCCCACCCAGCTGACTTCTGTTATCAGAGCAGGGCTGGGAGAAAATAATAAAATGATTGGAATACAGAGAGGTCGTGTGTGGAGGCATCAGGTTTAGTTCCTCTGTCTTGCATTTTTATACATATTGCCCCGTCCCCAGCACACACACATACTGCTCAAGCATCTTGGAAAAGAGAAGAAAAATTGACTTACTTGCCAGAGTGATCACATCTCCCTGCATTCATGTCACAAATGAGAATATTAATTGCCTCTAAGCTGGGGGCCTTTACTCCTCATCTGGCTGTCCTCAACCAGGGCCAGGGCCTTTTCAGTCCTGGCCCCGACCCTGTGGAACTCTCTGCCAAATTCCATCAGGGCCCTGCGGGATCTGATGCAATTCTGTGGGGCCTGCAAGGCAGAAATGTTCCTCCAGGCTTTCGGTTGAGGACGGCAACTGTTCCATCTTGGCTGGTAACCTTCCCATTCCTTTTTGTCTACATCCAGGGGTCATTTCATAGAAAAAGAGGTGCAGGAGCTCAGTAGCATAAGTCATTAGCATAACTTATTTGCATATGCCACACCCCCTGACATCACTAGAAGTGTGTCATAAGGCAACACCCACCGCTCAGGCTCCACTGGACTGTTTTGGATCTCTAGCTATTGGGGCGGGGGGGGGACGTGCAGATCTGTCCTCGCAGAGGAGGGAGAGCTTGTACCTGAATAAAACTTGGTCTTAAAGGTGCCACTGGACTGTTTTGGACTGTTTTGGCTCTGCAACTTACCTGGCTGCCTCTTGCTCTGACTGAGGGCTGCTGGGAGCAGGGGGTGGGGCTTGTTGCATGTGCCCGCCCCCTGGGCTCTTTATCCAGAGCTCTGCTCCTGTGCGCTCCTGCAGGAAATGACCCCTGTCTACATCTATTTTGCCCTCCCCCACCCCTGTCCATGAAGTAGCAGGCAGTGGGAGTTGGAAGGAGGACTGGTTATTCGTCATCTGTTTGTTTTTAATATTGTATTAAGATTTTAATTAATGTTATCTTGTTTTATTTCGGGTTGTACATTGCCCAGAGCCCTGCAGTAGCAGGGGTGGGATGATTATTCATCATCATCATCATCATCATCTTCCACAGGGAAGATCCCTTAGTGAGAATTTCGTCCCCGCTGTATGAGAATCATAAAAAGTCACAGGCAACCTATTGAAACACATGGACACAAATACAGAATAGAATTTTTTGCGGTGGGTGGGTGGGATGCTCCTAGCCAAAAGTGAATAGGGATGCTTCTCTTCAGCTTCCAATAGTGAATGGCACCAAAATTCAAGAAACAGTTTGCTTTTGTCATGCAGTTGAAGCTGGGAAATGGTGCACTTATGCCTTGGTCATTCTCATTGTGTTTCTCTTGTCCCTGCATCTCATCTGACAACATGGTTGAAAGTTTTATAAAAATACCCAATAAACTGCAAGGAGGCCATTAAAAATATGAAGGAAAGGGCAGGGAAGAAAAACAGAAGGACCTTTTTGACCACTGTGTTTCATTCCAGAATGGATAAGCCATCTAGAAATCCTCCACGGTGAAATCTCCAGTGTACAAACTTGCTTCCTTTTTAATCTTCTAGCACAAATCAAGTGTACATTTCATAAAGCTGGGGTAGACATTAAATTACTTGCCAATAACAATAATAAAAAAATCCAAGCATTTCCCAATATTCAGAAATGCCAGAGAAATTAAAAGACAAAGAAGCCATCCTTCCGTATGAGCATTTTCCACAGCAGTTTTTCAAATTAATGCAGTTTAACTATTACATTAACTTAATGGCTATTTTCCCCTACTTTAACCATGTTAAATGTGCCAGCAATAATGAGCTCCTAATGCAGTCTTTCCTGAGTCTCAGAGGCATCTTTAGAATCCCGCTTATCTCTCGGATCATAAAGCTGCATAATTTAGTACTCAAACAATTCATTTAAAACTGAAGCACTTTGAATTGCCATAAAATTAATCAGCGCAAAGAAATCTTAATGCGTTGGCTGGGTATGTCTTTACTTTGCAGTGTCAAAAATATCAGTATGAAATAAATAACAACATGTACAATATTTTCCCTTTCGTACTTATGGATCAGCTCGTTGCAGTCTCGATGTGTCTAGACTAACAGGCATACGAGGAAAATATTCAGTGAAATTGACGTTTTGTGGGTTAAAAAACCCTGTTACCCATTTTGATAAGACAAAGCTTTTACATTGTTCTGTACCATTAAATCAGTTCAAGCCCCACACAGTCCAAAGAAATGGCAATCTAAGCTGTTTTTCTGGATGCTGCCAAGCAGAGAGATAGCTGACACATACAACAATCAACATACCTTTAATTGGCTATAATCCTGCATTACATTGTAATTCACAATACTGGCTCATTTCCCTACCATTTTTATTAACTTTGAAGCTCTTTGTTTTATGTGTGTAGACATCATAGGATACATACACTTTTCCCAGTAGTCTACAAGTGGTTTCCAGAGCACTTGACGCGGATCTTTTAGTAGCTTCCATCTTCGTATCATCTCCATAATCAGCCTCTCTGTGCTCCCAGGAAAGAAATCCTTTTTTCAGATTTTGGAGGCAAGACACTTTCACTGTACCCTCTCCTCAGTGGGCCAACCCAGCCAATTTGGTGTAGTGGTAAAGAGTGTGGACTCTAATCTGGGAGAACCAAGTTTGATTCCCCACTCCTCCACAAGCAGCTGCTGGTGTGACCTTGGGTCAGTCACAAGTCCTTTCAGAACTGTTCTCTCATGAGCAGCTCTCTCTCAAGAGCTCTCTCAGCCCCACCTACCTCACAGGGTGTCTGTTGTAAGGAGGGGAAAGGAAAGGAGATGGTAAACCTCTCTGAGACGCCTTCTGGTAGTGAAGGGTGGGGTATAAACCCAATCGCTTCTTCTTCTTCCTACTCACCCTCAGCTGTAGAGCCCACTCACTACCACTTCCCAAAAGAAGAGAATGACCACGTGAGGGGCAACAGTGGTTGTTATGTAGTGGGTAGCCGCATGGATAGACGATAGACGACAGACAACGACGTGGTGCATAGCACGCTTTATTAGGAACATAACATGAACAAGGAACAAACGGCTGGCAGGCCAACTATATACATTTCTGGGGACACACCCCTGGTCACCATAGGTGGGTTTGAATCTCCCGCCACGGTTTCCATTGGCTCCCCAGTGGAGGGACTAGGAGCCTAGTGCCTATTGTTCTTCCAGAGTCAAGCTCTGGCTGTCCGCTGGCCCCCGGTGGTGGTCAGCATACACTACATCCCTCCCCCCATAGTTCGGACCCACCCTAGGTGACGTAGTCCTTCAAATAAGATGGAGACCATCGTTCTCTTGTGGACCGTCGGGGGGATGGTACTGGGACCTCGGGGGCCCTGTTAGCTGTGTCGGGGTGTGTTACCTGTGGAGGCCCTTCTGGCTCTGCAACTCCTGCTGCTGGGGCCTCTTCCGCGATCGCCGGTGGGCTTGGTGTCAGGATCGGCTGCTCTCCTGGGGTAGAGACCGGCTCTAGGGGTGGTTGTGCATCCTCCTCGAGCGCTGGCTGTGGTTCCGGGCTTCCCGTGCTGGTGTGTTCTGGGAGCATGCGCCGTCTGAGCTGATCGACATGCCTCCGTAGTACTTGTCCGCACTCGGTCGACACTTCGTACATGCGGGTTCCCAGTGGACGGATGACGCGGCCGGCCAACCAGGTGGGCCCCCTGCAAAAGTTCTTGACGAAGACCGTGTCTTCCGGGAAAAACCCTCGGGGAGCCTCCCGCTGCTCGGTCAAGCCCCTCCCCTCTGGAGCCCGATCTGGGTGCAGGCGGTCCAGCAGGGTCTGAGGTCTCCGGCCCAGGAGGAGCTCCGCTGGGCAGCGGCCGCTTACCGGATTGGGCGTGATGTGTTGCGCCAGGAGGAACTGTGCAATCCGCCGCTCCCAGTCTCCCTCCGTCAGGCGGCTCAGCGCTTCCTTCGTCATCCTCACCATTCTTTCGGCTTGGCCGTTTGTCGCGGGGTGGAAAGGCGCTGACCTGATGTGTCGGATCAGGTTGCCGCAGAGAAACCACTGGAACTCCTCCGAAGTGAACGCCGTCCCGTTGTCCGAGACAATGGTGTCAGGCAGGCCATGGGTGTCGAACAGCTATCGGAGGGCGCGGATGGTGGCCTTAGTGGATGTTGTGGGAACGGGGCTGACCTCCAGCCATTTAGTGTAGGAGTCCACTGTTACTAGGAACAACCGCCCCTGGAATGGTCCGGCGAAGTCTATGTGGAGCCTGGACCACGGGGTGTGGGTGGATTCCCACGACTGTGAAGGTGCCTCCGGTAGGCTGGGTCTCACTGCTTGGCAGGTAGGGCACCGTTTCACCCACGCCTCCACCTCTACGTCTATGCCCAGCCACCAGACGTAGCTCCTGGCGAGGCCCTTCATCCGCACAATACCGGGGTGTGCCTCGTGCAGGGCTAAGCAGTACCTTTTTCCGCAGGACGCTGGGGACCACGACTCGGTCTCCCCACAGGAGGCAGCCTTTGTGCGCCGACAACTCTTCTCTGCGAGCCGTGAAAGCAGTGAATTCTGGCTCCGCTACCTTGGTAGGCCACCCCCTCACCACCCAGCCCAGCACCCGGGATAGGACGGGGTCCCGGGCCGAGCGGCGGGTGACATCCGCCGCCTGGAGCGGCGCGTCTGGGAGGTCCTCCACCTGGAGGACTCGGTGAACTGGGGCTGGGTCCTCCACGACGTCTGGCAGGGGCAGGCGACTGAGGACGTCGGCGTGGCCCATGGCTTTTCCTGGATGGTGCACGATCGTGTAGGAAGATAGTCCATCGCAGGACCCGCGGGGAGATGACTTGCGGCGTTCTCCGGTCGGGCGCGAACAGGCCGAGAAGCGGCCGGTGGTCGGTGGCAATGGTGAAGGGCCAGCCATAGATGAAATCGTGAAATTTCTTGACCCCGGCCATGATTGCAAGTCCCTCGCGATCTATCTGGGCGTAATTTCGCTCAGCCGCAGACAGGGTGCGCGAGTAATACGCGACCGGGCGTGGTGGCGGCGATCAACACATCGTCGAAGAAGGGGGTGACGCCGGGAATCCCTTTAAGGAGAGAGTCCATGAGTTGTTGAAGCAGGCCGGGTGCCACGCTCACTTCGAAGCTCAGGCGCTTCACACGGAATGCCCCCTGGTGTGTGACTATGGTTTGCGCTTCCGCAGTTGCCTCATCTACCGGCAACTGGTGGTAAGCTTGGGCGAGATCTAGTTTGCCAAAGATCCTCGCCCCGCCCAAGGTGGCCAGAACATGGCTAACTACAGGGACCGGGTATGCGTGGTCCTGCAGCGCTTTGTTCAACGTGCATTTATAGTCCGCGCAGATGCGGACTGCCCCATTTGGTTTGTTTACCACGACTATAGGCGTCTCCCACACCGCGTGGGAGACTGGTTCCAGGATGCCTTGGGCTACTAGGCGGTCCAGTTCCGCGTCGATCTTAGGCTTGACCGACAACGGAACCGTCCTGGCTCGCATTCTTATAGGGGCCACCGAGGGATCTAAGCGCAAGGTCACCGGGGGGCCCATATATCTGCCCAGTGCATCATCAAAAACTGCGGGAAACTCGTGGCAAATTCCTGTGAAGTCCTGGGTCGTGCATGCCTGTACTCCTTCTACTGTGATGCCCAGGGGTGCAAACCAGGCCCGCCCCAGCAGACTGACTAGGTCACCTTCGACCACTATCAGGTCCGGGTTCCTTTTAAAGTTCTTAAACTGCACCTGGAAAATCCTGACTCCCTTTTTTTTCATATTTAAAGTTTTTTATTCAATTTAACAATTATCAGGTAAAGATACCGTCTGATACAACAAATAATGAAGTCATCAAATGTAGAGTACAATATTTTCAGAAGTACAATAAATACAATCAAACATCAAACTAGTATAATAAAAATGTATGACAATTCAGTACATCAATAATTTCTTAATAGCAACAGTTTATGGTTCTAAGGAATGACTACCTATAAATGTAACAAGAGCTCGTTAAGGTAAGTAATGAGAGACATAGTTTATGCTTTAAGTTAGTTAATGCAAGAGCTTCACATCCATTTCTGCATGGATTGCCAGGAATCAGCTTTTGTTAGTATTTTGAGTTAAAAGATATATTGTTATTTGGGTTTGCCTGCATCCTTTGTAAAGTTTATATCTCCAGTACCTGGCGTTACATTTTATGGTACACATGGCTCAGCCAGACAAAATAACATTTATGTCAGATCTGTTCATCATAACAAATTATTTTGACACCTCTGCTTTAAATGGTTGGGGAGAAAGCAGGCACCATACCCACCTGCCCTGCAAGCTGCAAATCCACAGCTTGTAGGGCAGGAGCAGGCGGCCCCTGCTTGAAAAGGGCAGACACACACAATGCACTCTCTTTTCAAGCAGGGCTGCAGATGGCTGTTGGGGGCAGGGCTTCCCCTCTGGCTAGCTGGCCGACATCTAGGGGGA
>NW_015172555.1:1746924-1752347 GCF_001447785.1 Gekko japonicus
TTCCCCTCCCCACAACAGACACCCTGTGAGGTGGGTGGGGCCGAGAGAGCTCTGGCAGAAACTGCCCTTTTTCAAGAACAGCTGTGCCAGAGCTTGTGACTGACCCAAGGTCACATCAGCAGGTGCAAGTGGAGGAGTGGGGAATCAAACCCGGTTCTCCCAGATTAGAGTCCACGCACTTAACCACTACACCAAACTGAACCAGGGTATCTGACTACTCAGTTTGTGTTCAATCGCAAATTTTGGCAAGATGCCCTTTTTTGTTGTTATGTCCCCGTATCTAGTAAGTCTCGCTTTTTTCCATTGAAGCTGTTGGGCCTGTGGTATGGCTTCTTTAAACCAGGCTTGATGAATAAAGGGCAGGTACCTGGAGTGTTTAGGTAATAGTGACTTATGGATTCGTTTCCACAGAGTCAGCATAGGTTTCAGTAAAATATTTGAATCCCTACCCCGGTCAGGTAAAGGTACATTATCCCAAAACAGAGCTAAAAGCGATGTAGTTTGACTCCAAGCAGACTGGATTTGAATCCAATCCTGTGTGGGATTCTTACGGAGGATTTTGATGATATTGGCTAGCATAATGGCCTGTCTATATCTTTTTAGGTCAGGATATCCAAAACCTCCTTTATTTTTTGGTCTGCAAAGTGTGGAGAAGCATATTCTAGCCTTTTTGCCAGCCCAGAGAAATTTATTAAGGGACGTCTGCCAGGTGAGTAAATATTTGGCTGGAAAGTCCTGACTCCTTTGACCGGCAGCGGGTTACGTTGGAAATCCATAAGCGTAATTTGGGCTGGGCGCAATCGGGGTCCCCCCTTGGGACAAAGGCGTCTAAGGGTTGCCGTGGAGATTATGGAGGCCGCGGAACCTGAATCCACCTCCATCTAACAAGGGGACCCCTCTGTCGTGACAGTGGCCATGAACTTGGGTGAAGGGGACTTGCCGGGGAGTCTCAGTACCTTCTCCATCGAATGGGTGAGGAGGTAGAGGTCCTCGGCACCCGCGTCCTCTTTGAAGTGGGTCTCCGCTCTGGGACGTGCTGACTGGGGTCGTCCTGTTGCTCTGGAGCGGCAGACCTTGGCAATGTGGCCTGTGCGCCTGCAGTTGTGGCAAGCGGCGTGGAATTTGCAGGTCCTCCGCTCGTGCGGTTCCCCGCAGCTGGCACAAGCGGCGGTGCTGGGATGCTGGCAGCCGGTGCTCGGGTGCGGAGCTTGGGTACGCTGCAGTGCTAGGGTGCGCTGCGGTGCTTGGGTGCGCTGCCGGGCCCTTCCATAGGTGGACGTCCTGTTCTTCGGAACCTTCGGGTTCAACCTGGTGGGCCGCAGCCGGTGCCGCGTGTGTACATTCCCACGCGACGGCTGTGGCGAGGGCCTCTTTCAGGTCTACCTTCTCCTTCTCCATGATCCTCCTTCTGAGCTTCTCTTCCCGCAAGCCCACGACGAAGTGATCATGGAGTGCATCGTCCAAATTGGCCCCGAAATTGCAGTCGGTGGCGAGATGGCGCAGCTCTGCGAGGAACTCGGCAGCGGTTTCTCTGCCCAGTTGATTTCGGGTGTAAAAAATTACCCGGCAGGTCAGCTATGTGGGCTTGGGTGCGAAATGACTTTGCACCGCGTCGACGATCTGCTCCAAGGTGCAGTTGCCGATGTCCATTGGGGCAAGTAGCCGTTCGGCCAGGGACACCACGGAGGTGCCGCAGGAGGCCAGGAGGAATCCCCTCTTTTTGCCTGCGTCGGTGATGTCAAAGAATTCCAGTGCGGACCTGGCGCCTCTGACCCAGGCTGGCTAGTCTTGCGGACGGGCTATGTCGAAAGGCAGAAGCAGCCCTAGCCCTGGAGCGGTTGCCATCGTGCGCGTCGGAGCGGCTGGGAGAGAAGCGGCCTGGCCAGCTGGATCGCTCATCGTCTCGCTGCTGCTTCGCATTCTCTCGGTCCCTTGCGATGGCCCGGCTCAGTTGCGGCTGGATCCCACCCTCGTCGCCACTGTTATGTAGTGGGTAGCCACATGGATAGATGACAGACAACGACGTGGTGCATAGCACGCTTTATTAGGAACATAACATGAACAAGGAACAAACGGCCGGCAGGCCAACTATATACATCCCTGGGGACACACCCCTGGTCACCATAGGTGGGTTTGAATCTCCCGCCACAGTTTCCATTGGCTCCCCAGTGGAGGGACTAGGAGCCTAGTCCCTATTGTTCTTCCAGAGTCAAGCTCTGGCTGTCCGCTGGCCCCCGGTGGTGGTCAGCATACACTACAGTGGTGAAGAGAAAAAACAATTTTCAACATTGGTCCTGCTCTCACAGTGACTCTCTTGCTCTGAGAAACAGAGCCAGCAGGGATCTCTCTCACTACTCCTCACCATCATGGCCATCTGCCCACTTACTCACATTCTCCCAAAACAACGGGTCTAACAGACAGTAAGAGAGAAGGGGAGCAAGGGGGAGGGAGAGCAGCTTCCATTACCTGCTCTGCCCTCTTCTTTTGAGCAGCGGTGGATACTGGGATCAGCATTAGCCTAATCCCTGCTGTCACCCCAAAAGAAGGGTCAAGAGCCAGTGACAGCGGCTTGTGAACCTCACCACCTTTGACACTTTCCCTCTGTCTCAAGACAAGGTGACTGAGTATGACAGAATTAGGGATGCCAACCTCCAGGTGGGACCTGGGGACCCCCACAGAATTATCGCTCATCTGCGGACTACAGATGCCAGTTCCCCTGGAGCAAATGGATGCTTTGAAGGGTGGGCTCTGTGGCATTGTACCCCCCGGGGGTCCCTGTCCTCTTCAGGCTTCAGGAGTTTCCAAACCTGGAGCCTGACAACCAGGGCTATTTTGGGGGCATCATTTTTGGAGGGGACTGGGCGGAGGACACAGTTTGCATTCCACTGCAGCCCTGGAAGGGGTTAAACCCGCGGAGCCTTTTGCTAGAGAGGCCGCTTCTTTGCTGTGCCGCAAGATTGTCCTGTGATCGGCACCTCCCCCCTAACCACGGGACCTCGACGGGACCTCGACGGGACGTCTGATTGTCCAGCCGTGCGTTATTTTGCTCTGGGGCAAACAGCCACACTTCCCCCCGCATTTTCCTGCCCGTGTGACCGAGGCCCGGATTGGCCAATGCTGCAAATAGGCCAATCCGAAGAGACATTGACTTTCGGCGGGAACCAATTCCATTGGTCCTAAGCGATGCATTTTTATTGGTCATTATCTCTTTCTTTCTTTCTTTCTTTCTTTCTTTCTTTCTTTCTTTCTTTCTTTCTTTCTTTCTTTCTTTCTTTCTTTCTAGCATAGATCAGTCACGATTGACACTCATAGTTATCAGCACATTTGCAAACAATAAAATTTCCTAGCAGCATGGCAGGCTGATTTCAATAGTAGAGACAATTAATAAGAAGACTTGACCAGCTGCTTCCTTGTTGATCTTGCTGAGGGGCAAAATTTGGCCACCTTAGAGGTGAAAGGGGGGAGGGAGATATTAAATTCATCAGATCTGCCTGGAAAATTCAATAGAATTGGAGTTATTAAAAACAGTAATAACATGGGAATAGTGTAAAAATATAAACAAGAGAAAGTTAATAAAATTAGTAACATAAAATAAAGTTAAAAAGAGAATCATACAATTTTTTCAGCTAAAATAAGTTTACGTTTCCTAGTAGCTAAGCAACAAAATTTTGCCACAGCACAAGTCACTGAGCTCTGAACGTCTTCTAAGAGGAATTTACGAAGGGCTTCTGGCCTAAAGTCAAGATGCAGAGGGCTAAATCTAGACAGAAGGGGTAGTATAAGATGGTCTCGTTCGTCCTGATAGAATCTGCAGAACAGGAGGACATGAGTAATTGATTCCACCATATTAGCCATGCATAGGCATATACGTTCATGCATTGGAACTCGAGTGAATTTACCTTGCAGTACAGTGGAAGTAGATTATCTGTTCTAGAGGTGTGGCTTTGCCAGTTCAAAAAGTATAAGAAGGTTCTGTTGAATGTTGTCCTGTGCTAAGTTATGAGCTGAATAAAGAAATCATTTGTTTAAGAGCTGCCTCTATCTCAGTTCACAATAGTTCCCATGTCCTTCTCCAGTGGATCATGTTTTGTCTGAAGACAGGAGGGCCTGGGCATGATGTGGTCCATGGGTGTCAAGCTCAGGCTAACTTTGCTGACTTTCTGTTTCTTCATATTCTGTTTCTCACTACCATCTCTTGTCATTTTGAATTCCTGGGTTGTGTGTGTATGTTGTTGAAGCGTATGGGAGTAGATGCTGTAACTTTCCTGAAGAAGCAACCCAAGTCAGTTTCTCATGAGACTGACCTTGGAGTACCTTTCTTTGCTGGCCTAGTTTAGATAGGGCACCATATATCTGTCTGTGTTGCCATAGTAATGCCAGGGGTAGAGGTGACGTGTATGGATGTGGAATTTTATGCTTTTACCTATATCTTGTAATTTCCTGTGCATTTCTCAGTCCTCACAAAAGCTCTTGAACTCACAGCATCCTATCTCTCCCCTTATATAAAGCCGTAGTGGGGTCCAACGTTCCAACGCACACCTACAGTGTTTGGGTGCAAAAACTGTCAGTCAGAAGATGCTGGCTGGGTTGGCTGGCTGCTTTGTGTAGTCCCGCCCACATCAGCCCCGGCCAGCATGTTCGACTCAGTCTGCTCTGGGCCTCTGACAGGAGAGGACCATCTGCAGACTGAGCGCTTCAGCCCACTCTTCTCGGATTGGGCCAGCGTTTCAAGGTCATTTGCATATGGAAGCTGATTGAACTTCATTCCACACCTCAAACTCCCCCCCCCCTCCGCAAGACAGTTGGAACTGTCAGTTGCATATGGGACCTGGTGTATTCTGAGGTAAAACATGTCATCACTCACAACACATCACTTCCCCTTCAAAAGAAACAAACCCAAGAACACTATCATGCCACACCACAAAAAAGACAGATCACACCACAAGCAGAATACCACAAGGCAAAAAATGATAGGAAAAGGTGCCAGCAGTCACCCCATTACTGCCACAGATATGTACCTGAGAGCGCTTCAGAGAATGGTGTGCAGGTCCCAGGTTCATGTTATAAAGGCTGCCTGGGGGATTATGGACCATTCACACACTTTCAACCTTAACATACTTCATAGGGTAGTTGTGCAGATCATACGGGGCAGAGGACAATGATGTCAGCTGCTTTGGTTCCCACTGCAGGGAACTGCCCTTTCCCTAGGCAGAGGCTGGGGGGGGGGGGATGTAAACCTGAAGACAGACAGGCAGATAAAGGTAGTCTGGAAAGGACATAGGGTTGCCAACTCCAGGTTAGAAACTTCCAGGATATTTTAGGGATGAAGCCTGTTGAGGGTGGGGTCTGAGGAGGAGGAAGAGGGGGAACTCAGATACACCATAGACCCCACCCTCCAAACAAGCTGTTGCCAATCTCCAGGT
>NW_015172555.1:1752808-1755360 GCF_001447785.1 Gekko japonicus
TGCCCTCCACAGGATCCACCCCCCAAATCTCCAGGTATTTCCCTCCTTAGAGCTGGCAACCCTACTTTCCCCTCCGTGCCTGTTGGTAGGCAACTAAGCTTGGTCCTGTCACCTATTTTGGCCTTTGGGAGAAAACACATTGGGGCCAGTCCTGATAGGGTTGCCAACTCCAGGTGAGAAATTCCTGGAGATTTGAGGGATGGAGCCTGAAGAGGATGAGGTTTGAGGAGGGGTGGGACTTCAGACAGGTACAATGCCATAGACGCCACCATCCAAACCAGTCAGTCCCTCATGGGGAACCATTGTTGCCAATCTCCAGGTGAGGGCTGGAGACCACTCAGAATTACAACTGCTCTGCAGAAAGGAGGGCAGAAGTCAGCTGAAGTCAAAGGGGCAGATAATGGTAGGTTGATGGTTAGCTGGGAAGGAGATGGGGTTGCCAACTCCAGGATGGCAAATTCCTGGGGATTTGAGGGGTGGAGCCTGGAGAGGGTGGGGTTTGCGGAGGGGTGGGACCTTAGACAGGTAGAATGCCATAGACTCCAACCTCCAAAGCAGCCATTTCATCCTGGCTAACAATTGTTGCCAATCTCCAGGTGAGGGCTGGAGATCACTCAAAATTACAACTGCTCTTCAGGTAGCAGAGATCAGTTCCTCTGGAGAAAATAGTGGACTCTGTCATTATACCCTGCTGAGGTTGCCACACTGTTTGCCCAAAGCCGGAGCACTCTCCCAGAGCTTCTTTCTAGATCCCGTTGTATTTGTTTCCACAATGGGACTTATTCCTAGTCTCCAATGAAGCATTACACTGCCAATAGTGTGTGTGGAGAGTGAATTAGCTGAGGACCTGACAATGGGGTCACGAGGAGTCGGACTTGACTGTGCGACTGAACAAAAACAAGTCTGACATTACTTGGTACCCTTACATATTTTATAAAGCAGCATAGTGGTTAACAAAGTAGTACCATCTATTTATTTCTTTTGAGATTCCAATTTTTTTAGTATATGTGCTGCCGAAGCGAGCACCTTTTGAGATTCTTATTCCACCCTCCCCAAAGTGGGCTCAGGGTGGATCACAAAAAACCAAGTTCAAGACTCATTACAATAAAATCACATTAAAATAATTAAAACAATAAAATTGCACAGGTAGTAACAATTTCATATAAATCTGTTGGGGCCACAAGGTGGAATCAAATGGGCCCTTTGATCGGATTGGGAACTATAGCAGGGAGGCCAACTGAGATGGAAGCCTGCCACCTCACCCAAAGGCATGGTGGAACAGCTCCATTTTGGCGGAACAGCCCTGGCCCCGGTCAAGGCTAAGTGGATGTCCTTTGGGCTGGGGGTAACCAATAAATGTTGATCCTGTGAGCACAAGGCTTTTCGGGGCAGATATGGGAAGAGGCAGTCCTCCAGATATGTCGGTCCCAGGCCACATAAGGCTTTGAAGGTTACCAACACCTTGGTACTAACTTGGTATTACAACTGGGCCTTAAACAGTAATACAGATCTGCAAAAATGTCAGAAACTTAAAAACAGAATTAGTTAGTAAGAAAAAGTATGGGTCTAACCCACTATTCCAGACCTTAAACCCAAATGTAACTATTTTGAAATAATGAGCTTGTGTCCCATAGGCTTCAAATGCAGGTCTTCCATTTGTGTTAACTAAGCAGAGGCAGGCTGTGCCCCAGAGTTATTTAATGTTCTTTTTTGTTTTGAGGAAAGAAAGCACCAAAAGGTGCTCCTATGTTTCTCAGATCCTGCAAATCAAAGCAAACAAGCTTCAGGAATACAGTGGCAAAATAAAACACGTCATAACACTTTCTGGGGAAAGGTCATATTAAGTAAAATTTAGCCCTGTAATGAATGCCTGAAGAACCAGCAGGTCAGACAGGCATGTAATTCATGGAGAATGGAAGCCAAAGGATCCAAATGATCTAGGGGTCAGATCTGCCTTGTAGTCATTTTGTGGGGCAAACTGGTTTGTTCCCAGATACTCTTTTCATGTTATGCTTTGAACCCAGCTTATATAGCAGGCAGTATCATTCAGCTTATACTGAAGTTTAAAAGTGGAAAAAATAAAAACACATTGCCTGAAAAGATTAGCTGGATGCAAGTCACACAAGCATAAATTATGCCAAACTGAAAATGTTTACAAGTATTTGATTTTTAATAGATGAAAATACTTATGAAAAGATGAGGACCCCTTGAATGACCCAACAAAACAAGATGGCAGTGGTCACACTCAGGGCCAGCTTATCCATTAGTCACAGTAGGCACAATGCCCAGGGCTCACGATACTTTTCAGGGCCCATGAAAATGTTTTCATTTCTTCTAAAATCAGAAGGGGGAAAAAAATGAACTTTTAGGGTTGAAGAAAATGTTTTAATGTTTTCTCACATCAGAAAAAAAAAGAAAGAAATTTTAAGGCCCATGAAGATCAATTACATTTTGCCTAAAATGGAAAAAATAAGTATGGAAGTATTTAAAGTTACATCAAAAATAAGCTTTAATATTGATGTTATGGGGGGGGGGGGGTGGGTGACGGCAAA
>NW_015172555.1:1755757-1763353 GCF_001447785.1 Gekko japonicus
CACAAAAAAAAGCTTTAAATGTTGTTGTTTGGGGGGGGGGGGGGTTGATGAAGGCAAAAGTGCCCAGGGCCCACAAAAGTTATAATGCACCCCTGGTGTCAGAATCTAGGGTCAGTCCAAGCTGAATTCCAGAGTAAAAGTTCAAGTTCAGTCCAAAGCTCAGTTACCAAGAGAGCAGAGTCCTGTTCAAAGCATTATATAAGAAGCAAGGTCCAACAGTCTAAAGTCATTCACAAGTGCAGGGAGGAAAATTCCAGAGTCAGAGTCAAGAGCAAGTCCAAGAATGGCAGAAATAGAGCAGAGTTCAGAGCTATGGTCACTGAGTCAAGAGGTTGGTGACTTCCTTCCACATTAAGCAATCTTCCTTGACAGGCTTTTATAGGCCTCTGCTGGAAGGTGTTACTTGCAGTCGTCTGCTTGGGAGTAACCCTGCAGCTACTCATCATCAGCAAGCAGCTGGCATTGGGCCAGGAGAAGTGTGCTTTGTCTTCTCTCCTGGAGCTTCATTCTAAGCCTTCATCTCCAGTGCTCAAAAGATGTGGGTGAAACTGGAGGGCTGGTAATGACCACCTGGGTTTCCTCTGTTGGAACAGGGCTGGAAGGTGCTGGTGGCTCTGCATCAGATGTCGACTGTGAACTCTGAGCAGCCTGCAGCAAATGTTTGAGCTGGTTTCTGCTGGTTCAGAGCTGATTTCCTGAAACTCTTCTTCTCCTGAGGAATCCTTTTCTACTGAGGAGTCTTCACTGTTGCTGAGTCCTGACTGATCCACAACACTAGTTCTTCTCACGTCTGGGAGGGAGTAGAGTTGAGGGAGGGAGGGAGGGGCTACAGTTTTTACAACAAAAGTTGAACCCTCCTCTGCTTTGGCCACATTGGTACCTAAGGGGGGGGGGAGTTAGCAGATCCTTGTCCCTTCCTCCACCTTCTCCTCACAACATCAACATTGTGAGGTAAGTTAAGGTGAAAGAGGGTGACAGGTCCAGGGTCACCCAGTTAGCTCCCATGGCAGAGCAGAGATTCATAGCCAGTTATCCCAGGTCCTAATCTGACACTCTAAATTGTAGGCCACTCTGGCTGTCAGTGCTCCTGAGACTTTTCTCCTAGACCAGCTCTGACAATGGAAGGGAGGCAGAAGAGAAGAAATATGCCTGAGATGAAGGAGGACAGAAAGAGAAAGCAGGGGAAGGGCTCAGGGCCATTGTCACTGTTGCCACAGCACAAAACTGATCCAAGCAGATCCTGAAGATTTGCCAGCCCTGCAAGGGCCACTTAGTTCAGCTTTTTTAAAGGGCTGCTTTACTATCCCTCTCCAACCTTGGAAGGGTTCTACTTTTTATGTTCAGATTAGATGCCTCCACCTCAGACATGAAGGTAGACTTTGAACAAAAATGGTCTCCCCTGTCACAACCAGATTAGCCCTACTTCTAAGGCAAATATGGTTTGCCAATTGAAACATGCGAAGACTTCACAAGTAGTATTTTTAATTAAGATTTCCAGTGTCACCATACCACTTTGTACATTGCCCAGAGAGTGCTTAGATTTAAGATACCATTGTTTAAGTACAAGGTAGTCTAGCATCATGAAATGTGCAGCACAAGGACATATTCTGACAAAAGAGCCACATGTTCTTTGTTTCCTCTGAACTTATACTTAACTAGGGAGTTATGCCTGACTGATAGAGAGGTGTGTAGTAATAGTAGAGGTGTGTAGGTAGAATGTAGGGTTGCCAGGCATGCCTAGTGACCAGGAGGACATCAAGAGGCAGAGACATGGGGGACAGCCGTGCACAACAGCATGATGTAAGTTATGTCACCTGGAAGTGACATCATGCCTCTCTAGGATCTTCTGAAAATTATATGGCAAGACCACAGAGTTCTCAGAGATCCCTAGACAGGATTGATGTCACTTGTGGGTTTTTCCCAGATGTGATGTCATGTTGTCAGCCCAACAGTCATGTTTTAATTCTCCACCCCACCCCTTGGAGCAGCGGAAGGAGCTGAGGCTCCCCCCACTGAGGCCTGGCAACCCTGATAGGTAACCCAAGAAATCATGGAGGAGAATGACACTGTTATTACTATAGAAAATGAGGCAACTGCCCCTTGATAACTTACATCAAGCTTGCAAGAGAACTTGGCAGGAGGTGTCTCAGCTTGCTTAAGTAACCCAGAAGAATCCAGTCTACAGATATCTGTCTCCTAATTTTTCTTCTCCAAGTGGAGACTTATGAATGGTTCAAGCCAAGAAATGACAGCACTCTCGTCACATGAAGAAGACGACAAAGACGAAGAAGAAGAAGAGTTGGATTTATACCCAGCCCTTCACTCGGAGTCTCAGAGCAGCTTACAGTCACCTTCCTCTCCCCACAACAGACACCCTGTGAGGTAGGTGTAGCTGAGAGAGCTCTGAGAGAAATACTCTTGAGAGAACAGCTCTGAGAGAATTTGTGACTGACCCAAGGTCACACTAGCAGCTGCATGTGGAGGAGCAGGGAATCAAACTTGGTTCTCCCAGATTAGAGTCCACACTCTTAACCACCACACCAAACTGGTTCTTAACCACTACACCAAACTGAAATTACTTCAAGAAAAAAATCCCAATAAAGAACATTGTGTTTTCAAAGTAACATAATTTATCATAAACTTGAACTGTAATAGCTTACAAGTACACATGTAATGAAAACACCGGTACTATGAATGTAGCAACTTTTGTAGGTAAACACAGGATCTTCAGTACCCTTCAGAAAGGTGACTCTGAATAGAGACAGATCCTAACAGGTGTTGCCCAGTAAAGCAAAGGGGGTAGGGGGGGGGAGAACATTTCACTTTAGGACATGCATATCTAGGGGTGCCAATTTCCAGATGGGGCCTCGAGAGATCTCTCGCTAGTAGAATTGATTTCCAGATGTCATAGATCAGTCCCCTAGAGAAAATGGCTGCTTCGGAAGGTGGATTCTATGGCATTGTACCCTACCGAGGTACCTGTCCTCATTAAACCTTGCCCTCCCCCCAAAATCTCCCGGTATTTTCCTCACCCAGAAATGGCAACCTGTGCAGGGCCTTTGTTCCTGTCTCTGTGCTCTGCAAGAATCCATGTGCTGAGGCTGAGCACTTGGTGCTTCTTCTTTTGCTTGGGCCACCAAAGAAATGAACAGGCTGTAGGCTTTCTCTCCCTGCTGCTGGCCAGACGGGCTGGAGGATGGTCCCTTGCAGTGGAAAATCGGTGACATTTTGCTCCCTGGGTGCAGACTGGACTGCTGAGCAGTCGGGTTAGAACAGATAAAAGGAAGTCCTTCTTCACCCAAAGAGTAATTAACACATGGAATTCACTGCCACAGGAGGTGGTGGCAGCTACAAGCATGGACAGCTTCAAAAGGGAACTGGATACACATATGAAGCAGAGGTCCATCCATGACTATAAGCCACAATGTTAGATTGCCGTTAACAAAGATCTGGAGAGTGATTTCAACAACAGTGATCAGCTTTATTGTAGGTACGAACAAGCGCTTGAAAGAAGTCATAACCAGAACAGATTAACATTGAGAGCTAGGCTCCTTTTAAACATTCCCGGGCTAATGTAGCCATGCCTATTTATAATAAACAACCAATGAGGTTGTGCGGATAACGTCCAATGAGAGTTGGTTCAAATGGGTAGTCAAGCGTCAGCCCATTAACAACTTGGCTGGACTACGGCCTGTGGCACTACAGGGGGTGGCGTGCTGCCTCAAAAGAAAAGAGCCCAGCTTCACACTCCGATCTCCCTCATACATTTTGCTTAAGGCCTCTTTGGTCATTTCGACCATTCTCTCTGCCTGCCCATTTGACACGGGATGGAACGGGGCAGAGGTAGCATGGCGGATGCCATTGTCAGAGAGGAACTGAGCAAACTCCTGGGATGTAAATTGGGGCCCGTTATCACTTACTAACACGTCCGGCAGTCCGTGTGTTGCAAAAAGCCGGCGTAGCGCATGTATGACTGCTATTGAAGTGGTCGAGTGCATATTCTAACCCTTTTGACAATGCATCAAGGGTATCCCCCCTCGAATGTCACTAGTGGTGACCCTTTTTTTTAAATAGATCAGCCACTGACAGGGTTGCCAACCTCCGGGTGGTGGCTGGAGGTCTCCTGGGATTACAATTGATCTCCAGGCAATAGAGATGAGTTCACCCGGAGAAAATGACTGCTTTGGAAGGTGGGCTTGATGGCATTATACCCAATTAAAGTCCCTCCCCTCCCCAAACTCCACCCTCCTTAGGCTCCACCTCCCAAATCCCCAGGTATTTCCCAAGTTGGAGCTGGCAATCCTAGCCCCCAAGTCTGAGGCATACAAAGAACCCCAGCAAGGTTCTAAAATGTCTTGTTAAAGATTACATTCAAAACAGGGGGGGGGGACACCAAAGGTATAAAGAATGAATAGTTAACTCTTCTCCTGAAAAGAAAGGCCTCCCAGTTGGTGGTAGGAAATGTGCATAAACATTAATTCAGGGCAAAGAGAAGGGGTTTCCCACACAAACAAATAGGCACTCTTAAAAGCTTAAAGCTGCAAGGGACTGAAGAGTAATAGAAGTTTCCCTCGTGCACCTGAACTGAACTGAACTTATTCCCTAACACAGCATTCATTCCCCTTAGTCCCTCGCTGGACAGAGAAGGAGGGTTTGAATCAGTTCCTCACTGAATACTCACTGCTGAGCTTGCCAGCTCCAGGTTGGGGAATCCCTGTAGATTTGGGGTGCAGCCTGGGGAGAGTTATAGAGGGAGCCTTGGCCACCCTGCTCTGAGCCACGGGAGGACTTTGGAGAGAAAATGCTGCATGGTTTGGAATACAGCCAAACATTTTGAGCTAGACAGATTGATATTCCAGACCAGGTAAATATACACTGTACACACTGTAGCCAAAGCTGGAGTTAGCAGCCGGACTTTGATGGTTCAGAGACAGATAACAGCAGGGGTCATTTCCTGCGCGAGTGCACAGGAGCGGAGCTCCGGCAGTAAGGAGCCCAGGGGGCGGGCACATGCAACAAGCCCCACCCCCTGCTCCCAGCAGCCTTCAGTCAGAGCCCACAAGGAGCAAGGAGCAGCCAGGTAAGTTGCAGAGCCCCCCTCCCCCGGCCCGCCTTCAGGTACAAGCTCTCCCTCCTCTGTGAGAGTAGATCTGCTCGTCCCCCCCCCTCAATAGCTAGCAATCCAAAACAGTCCAGTGGAGCCTGAGCGGTGGGTGTTGCCTTCTAACACACTTCCAGTGATGTCAGGGGGTGTGGCATATGCAAATAAGTTATGCTAATGAGCTCCTGCACCTCTTTTTCTATGAAATGACCCCTGGATAACAGGCTGACATACACTAGGGCAGAGCTGAGCCTACGTATCTATTGTTGCAGTTTAGTATATTTCTGATCAATTTAAACTCGCAATCATGGGCTTAAATTAAGGGCAGGAAGGTACTGGCTGGATATTAGGGAAAAGCTTTTTACAGTCAGAGTTGTGCAGCAGTGGAACCAGCTGCCTAGGGAGGTGGTGAGCTCCCACTCCCTGGCAGTCTTTAAGCAGTGGCTGGACAAACCCTTGTGAGGGATGCTCGAGGTGGATCCTGCAATGAGCACTAGATGCCCTTTGTGGCCCCTTCCAGCTCTATGATTCTATGATCAGAAATACACCAAGTGCTCTGTGAGCTGCCTCCAGTATATACGATGCCGCGTCAACAAGTCAGACCCAGAACTATCTCCTATGCCTCCGAATGGTTCTCCAGCATTCCAGATAGGGACAACATGAGTGTCCCACCAGAGTGCTTTGGGCTTTACCTGTACCTTGTATTGCCGAACCTATGGAGCTAACTGTGGGTTAGATCTCAGTTTCTCAATCCTATTAATTAGCAGGTTCGTCAATGTGTGATTCTCACATCTGCCATACCTGAAAAAGTAACATTTGGACAGGCCCTTTGGGAACGTTTTTACAAGGGTAAATGGCTATTGTGAGGCTAAGTTTCCTGCTGATTCTCTTGCAGCTATTCGTTCTCGCCAAATTCTTTCCTAAGGATGAAATCGAGGTGTAACCCTGTGAAATTCATCCACTGAGAACTAAAAAAAGCATTTCCTGTGGTTGTATCTAGAGTTACCACATTTATAAGGATAAGTAACCATGGAAGGATGGTTGGATTTCCATTTGCAAGCAGTTTAGGCAAATTAGGGGTGTGCATTCAGAAAGTAGCTAATTGAAATCTGTGCCAGATATTCATTAATCTTAGAAGGATAATGCCATCCAGATGAAATTTTCTGGGATTTGGGGTCTGAACTGATCAGTCCAGTTCTGGTCATTTGTCTATCCCTGTGGCCTCCCAAAAACTGTCTATGGCTAAACTCTGCTTTCAGTGTTTCCTCAAAGTGGTGAGAAGGCCTGGTCTACACATGCAGGGCAATGAAGTGGGAAAATGCTGAGCTGGTAGAATGAACTGTGCCACTTCAGACTGCATGAGAGGGATTACATTCTCAAAGTTCCCCTACAGTAATCATTCCATATAAATGGAAAATTAGCCCATGTCATGGAACTGGAAAACTAGCTCACGATATGGAGGGCTGGGCTAGAACTCCCCTCCCCCCGAATGCTAGTATTTTATTTGCATGGAGTTTTTACATGATAGAGCATTAAAAATGTGGCAACCCCTAACTGTAGTCTAAAATGATACCGTCTGTTTGGTGGGGTGGTTAAGTGTGTGGACTCTAATCTGGGAGAACCGGTGTAACAGGCCGGATTAACCCCCCGGCCAGAGTAACCCCGGGGTTACTCTGGCCTAGCCTAGAATAACCCTGGAGGGGTTCTGAGGGGTTATTCTGGCCTAGCCTAGAGTAACCCCGGGTTAATCTGGCCATCTGTAACAGGCCAGATTAATCCCCCCCCGGCCAGAGTAACCCCGGGGTTACTGTGGGCTAGCCCAGAGTAACCCCTGCCTGGCCAGGCCAGAGTAACCCCGGGGGTTAGTCCAGACGGGGGGGTTACTCTGGGCTAGCCCATACTAACCCCCGCCTGGCCAGAGTGGTAAATTCAATGTCAGCTGAATCCAATCTCTTCTTTTTTTTAACTTCTTTTTTTTAATTCTTCTTTTTAACTGCACAACACAACAACCTGTAACCCTGGGCTTAGTTGAGTGGTAACTTAAATGTCAGTGTAACCAGCACAGTGTCAGCTTCTGAGGGTTTCAGGTCCATGAGAAACTTGTCAGGCAATCTGAGATTCCTCTTGGTAGTGAAGAACAGGGTATGAATCCAATCACATTAGTCAAAAGACCCAAATATCAACAGTACTACGACTGACATTTCTTTGGAGAGCCAAATTTTTTAAACTTAAACTATCAGTGGCTATTAGCCACAAGGTAGGCACTTTGTTATTAACTTAATTATGGTAATAAGAACATAAGAACATAAGAGATGCCAATGTTGGATCAGGCCAAAGGCCCATCCAGTCAGGCAGTGAATTCCAAGTGTTAATCACTCTTTGGGTGAAGAAGTACTTCCTTTTATCCGTTCTAACCCGACCGCTCTGCAGTTTCATGGAGTGCCCACGAGTTCTTGTATTGTGAGAAAGGGAGAAAAGTACCTCTTTCTCTACCT
>NW_015172555.1:1763713-1763889 GCF_001447785.1 Gekko japonicus
CCCTGTCATTCCAGTTCCAGAACACTCCTGCTGCACCCTGGAGCTGTCATTCCACTCCGTGGCCTGTCATCCCAGTTACATAACACTCCTGGTACAGTCCCTGATTATGTCAGGAAGGATCGTTAATAATTTCAATGCTTGATTGGGTTATCCCAGTAGCCTGAGGGGCAGAGCAG
>NW_015172555.1:1769705-1777940 GCF_001447785.1 Gekko japonicus
TGAGGGGCAGAGCAGGAAAGACATGAGATGACACAAAAGAGGGCTGGGTGTGGTATTGGAGAAGACGATTGAATATACTTTAACTTTACCTGGTAGAATTCCATTAGCATGATCTCTGCTGGGTGGAGGGGGGAGACTGGAAGCTTGCTGTTACCTGCAAATGGAGACCTATTTTTCAGAGCTCTGGCTAGTTCTGTGTTTCAGAACCAGGAGTGCCTTCCTTGGCCTGAGTCCTGTGGGTCTCTGGGTCAGGTTATAAGTGGGGTGCCCTCGATATTGGGGCTTCCCAAGAATAAAAGGCAGCACCTCTGGCAACAGAAGGTGGTTCTCTCTGGTTATTGGGGAAGTATCTCTCTTAGTAGAAAAAGACAGCAGCCCCAGAAAGCAGGCCTGGGGGGTTAATCTGGCCTGGGGGGTTATTCTAGCCTAGGCCAGAGTAACCCCGGGGTTTCTCTGGCCCGGGGGTGAATGGGGGGGTTATTCTAGGCTAGCTCAGAGTAACCCCAGGGTTACTCTGGCCGGGGGGTGAATCTGGCCTGTTACAGCTGGCCAGATTAACCCGGGGTTACTCTAGCCTAGGCCAGAATAACCCCTCCGGGGTTACTCTGGCCGGGGGGTTAATCCGGCCTGTTACACCGGGTTTGATTCCCCACCCCTCCACTTGCACCTGGCTGGACGACCTCGGGCAAGCTGTAGTTCTGATAAGAGCTGTCCTTGAAAAGGAGCAGTTTCGGTCAGAGTTCTCTCAGCCCCGCCTACCTCACAGGGTGTCTGTTGTGGGGAGAGACAGCTGAGACTTCCTTGGGTAGTGAAGGGCGGGGTAGAAATCCAGTCTCTTCTCCTCTCATTCAGCTGCATGACTAGGCCTGGAGAAGTGGCAATGAGGCATAGGGTTTCCATTTCTGGGTTGGAAATACCTGGAGACATTGGGGGTGGATCCCAGAGAGGGCAGGGTTTAGGGAGGGGAGGGGCATCAGCATGGTACAGTGCCATAGAGGCCACCCTCCAAAGCAGCCCTCTTCTCCAGGGGAGCTGATCCCTGTCAGCTGGAGATCAGTTGTAAAAGCAGGAGATCTCCAGGCCCCACCTGGAGGCTGGCAACCCTGATGAGACATGAGAATGACTCAGCAGTGATGTGAAGGATAGAGACCACATCCAACCAGAACACTTAATCCGTGTTTATACCACACATCTTTGTATGTACCCTGTTTCCCCGAAAATAAGACCTACCCCCAAAATAAGCCCTAGCAGGATTTCTATGCATTTGTGGTATAAGCCCTAGTGTGTCTTCTTGAGAAAAAATAAATATAAGACAGTGTCTTATTTTCGGGAAAACACGGTAATTGGCATTGCTGTGCCTAGTTCTACCCAAATCATATGACTGGCTTAGGGAGCGAGTCCACAGGGATCATGTTTTGTAGATAAATGGGTCTTGTAGGTGAAGAGTGGTAAAGCTGTACACTCTTATGCAGGGGTCATTTTGTAGAAAAAGAGGTGCAGGAGCATATTAGCATAACTCATTAGCATAACTTATTTGCACATGCCACGTCCCCTGACATCACCGGAAGTGTGTCAGAAGGCAGCACCCACCACTCAGGCTCCACTGGACAGTTTTGGATTGCTAGCTATTGAGGGGGGGGGGGGCATGCAGATCTGTCCTCGCAAAGGAGGGAGAGCTTGTACCTGAATAAAACTTGGTCTTAAAGGTGCCACTGGACTGTTTTGGACTGGAGGGCCGGGGGGAGCTCTACAACTTACCTGGTTGCTTCTTGCTCTGACTGAGGGCTGCTGGGAGCAGGGGGTGGGTCTTGTTGCATGTACCCGCCCCCTGTGCTCTTTACTGCTGGAGCACCACTCTTGTGCGCTCCTGCAGGAAATGACTCCTGCTTTTATGTCTTCTCTCCTTGTTGTTCTACTGTTTGACACATTTAATTTTCTCCAAACAAGCCAGTGGGCTCTTCAGTAGATAATGGGGAGTATACTGAGTTGTTACACATTGGAATGAACAAGTGGAACTGAATCAGGAATCCAGTGGAAACTTAGACCCTGACAGAATTTATTGCAGAGTAAATTTTTGCAAGTCAAGTGAAGTGTGCATCCATTAGGCCAGTGCTGTTATATTAACTATGGAAAGGCCAAGGGGGTAAGGGAAGAGATGTTACAGAGAGAGGCTGGTTAATTTTCTTAGACACTTAAGCGCCTCTAAACTCCTGTTTTATGTTGCTGCTATAGACTAACACAGCAACCCCTCTGCAATGCTAGAATGAATAAACTTGAGGCAGAGCTTGTTTGTGTGTGCATATGCAGAATTCAGCACCCCCATTCTCTTTGTGCTTAAAAACAGCCTGTCTGCAACAACATCCCTGGAGAGAGAAAAACTGTAATAAGAGAAAAACTCTTCACCACTCTGCCAGGGGGAGTTTTAATGGCCTGTGAAATGCAGCCCTGTCTTCCTCGTGTGGCCGGGAAGATTCATGGGATAAGGGCTGGAGTCCTTGAGAATTGCCTCCCACTTTGTTGGGCTGGCCCAGTGACAGCTGAGAAAGTTCCCATTGAAACCAATTTAAATATTACAAGGACACAATAATGTGTGACCTAACAGAACTCAAACAGCATTTTGAATTAACAACCTTAACTTGAACCTAAATAGCATTTCTATGACCATTCCTAACAGAGGGCTTTTCTGCATTCTCATTTTCCTTGCTTGTAAGTTCCTGTTTCTTCAGGGGGTTATTTCTGTTCTGCACATGTTTTGGTCCCTCTAGTGGTTGATTCGATATTACAGCAGTTTATGTCTGGCACAAAAACCTGCAGCTTAAATCTGCAGGGAGATATGCCTGACATAAACCAGTGTAATCTCAAATTGACCACCAGAGGGAGCAAAACACATGTGGAACTGACCCCCTCACCCAAAAAAGAAACTCAGATGCAAGGAAAATGTGAATGCAGAAAAGCCCAGAAACAGATCCTTCCAAGGTGAAGGATTCCTGATTTCAGTAGAACCTTATTCAAGTGCACCCAGGAGAGGGAACATGATATACTCCATCTTTTTTTAGCTGTCTCCTCCTATTGCTTTTATGAACTTTTTTTTTGATCTGAGATAACTTTTATGTTGTTTTAGTGCTGTTTCTGGCTTGTTTTAATGTTCTTTTTTTGATGGTATAATTACTGATTTATTGTTTTTCATTGTTTCATAATTTTATGTTGATGCATAATTTTTTCCCCTTTGTAAGCTGCCTCAAACAGGTTTCTGGGGAGATGCTTACAAATCTTCTAAATAAATCAGTCCATCCACCCTAAGCATGTCTGTTCGGAGTGAGGGTTTGTCACCAGCTTCATGGGATCTCCTTCTTGCTAGGTCCGTACAGGATTGCAGGCCTAGAAATGGAGCCTTTGTTACTCTGAGCATTCTTGCACAGACACTCAAATGTGCAAGAAAATGCTATTTGGCTACAAGAAGTACAAAGTGATATTCATGAAGATGAATAATGGTTTTGTTCTTTGCAAGTGAAGCACAAAATCTTCTTTTCCTCATTTGTCATCCTGGTACATCCCACAAAAAGTTTCAGAATCGGGCAATTATCCCCCTCGCTTGGCAGGACTAGACTTTTACCATGGAAGGTAAATTCAAAGTGAAGGCCACATTCCACATGAGTGCTGAAAGAACAACCCCCCCAAAAAAATCCCCAGGGTTAAAAATAGGGGAAAAATGTAATTGTTGTAAAAAATGATCTGACGCGTATATATTTGCTCAAACAGGACTCTTCCCTATGGAAACTACACAAAAATACAAATAAAACAATATTTTATAACTAAACAATACTTAAATATAAAAAAATGTTTATCCCAGCTCCGGATTAGAACTTTCCATCATGTTAAAATACAACTTAAAAACCCATAGGATCGTGATGCTTCAATTATATATATCCTGGCTCTGCTTTGGTGTGAAAGATACAAGTCAGAGACCAGGGTCTCCAGCTATAAAAATTTATCAGCTTAGGGAGGCAGTATGAGCAGGAGTTTGGAGCTGCGGTGGCTCAAGTGGTTAAGACGCTGAACTGCAGGCCGTGGAAGGTCGGTAGTTCAGCAGTTCAAGACCCGAGTGTGCCGCATGACGGAGTGAGCTCCCGTCTCTAGTTCCAGCTCCTGCCAACCTAGCAGTTCGAAAGCAAGAAATTGCAAGTAGATAAATAGGTACCGCTTCGGTGGGAAGGTAACAGCGTTCCGTGCGCCTTGGTGTTTAGGCATGCCGGCCACATGACCACGGAGACGTCTTCGGACAGCGCTGGCTCTTCGGCTTTGAAACGGAGATGAGCACCGCAACCCTCGAGTCGGACTCGACTGGCTTTCGAGCAAGGGAGCCTTTACCTTTACCTTTATGAGCAGGAGGGGACAAAAAGATGTTGGACGTCTGCTGCCTCAACTAAAAGCCTTGCAGAATAGCTCTCTCTTGCAGGCCCTACAGAACTGTAAGAGATCCTGCAGGGGCCCTGATCTCAAATGGGAGTGTCTTCCACCAGATCAGATGAGGCTAGTCGAGTGTCCTTCGGGCTGGGGATTACCAGCAGATGTTGGTCTGTTGAATGTAGGGCTCTTCAGGGCACATGAGGGGAAAGGCTGTCCCACATGCATGTTGGTCAGTCCCGCAGGTATCAGGGTCAGTCTTGTCTTCTCTGCCTGGTGGTGGCTTTCCAGGGTCTTAGGTATGAAAGAGGTCTTTCATATCACCTGCCACCTGAGCCTTTCAGCTGGAGACGCCGGGGCTTGAACCTGGGAACTTCTGCATGCCGAACAGATGCTCTACCCCTGGACTATGGCCCCATCCTCTAGTCGACCCAACCCAACTGGCATCCTGCTTGGCTGGGTGACACTGCTGGCCAGTTTGGACAATGGGACAGGAAGTGTCATTTAGTGGTTACAGGATTGTTTACTCCCAGGTCTTTTACAAACGTCAGCAAGTTTCTAACAAATGGGTTCAAGCAACTTTTATCTCTGAAAGTTCTCTGTTCTCCAGGTCACAGGACAGGTGACACAACAGCACCCTTGTCCTATTTTTAGCACCACTCCATGTTCTCATTCACCCAAATCCATGGTAACGTTTCATCACTGTATAATTCACAGTGAATTATAATCGGCTGCATCTGGCTGCCAGCATGACACCACGTCCGCAAGCAGTGGGTGCCTCGGATGGGTCATTTTGATTGTCTTTCATGCCTCTGGCTATAAGTGACAGAACAAACATGCAACCCACCCCCCACAACCCCCCTATCGGAACATATCGCTGGGGTAATTGCAGTCATCCTATTAAAATGGAAGAGCCTTTCAGCAGAAAAAAGAAACGATACTTTGAGGGTTAATTTCCTTACGATGCTTTCCCCAATTAACCCTGACATGATTAAACAGGTTTTGTTTTTCCTTCAGTGCAGGAAAGGTCATGTTGCCACTGGCATAGTTAGCATACTTTTCTTATTTTCTCTTTTTAAAAACCCAAAAGGACTGATAGAAGCAGGCACAAATTAGGAAATAAAAAGTGAAGCTGTCTGCTAGATCTGGTGGTTGCAACATAAGGCGCTCAGTCGGCTAAGGTCTGGATTCAATTTTCTGTTCAGCTCTGAGACTCACTGGGTCACATTGGGTCAGTCACTGCCTAGCCTGTTTTACTGGACTGAGGTGGGAAAAGCAGGAGAGCCCCAGGGGTCATTTCGTAGAAAAAGAGGTGCAGGAGCACATTAGCATAACTCATTAGCATAACTTATTTGCATATGCCACACCCCCTGACATCACAGGAAGCTACCCTACAACAAGCATTAAAATACAGATCAAGTTAGTTATTCCTATTTATTTTTGTGATAGTTGCTATACGAAGCCTCCTGGGTTCAGCTTTTTAAAGTCCAGTTTTCTTAGAAGGGCAAATTAGCAGTGACCTTTGCTATATATGAGTGGGGTTGGTTTGTTTTGTAAAAGGAAGTTACCTTCTTATCACACCAATGTACCTGTTACCAGTAGTTACATGAAAAATAAATTATTGCAAAAAACCTGTTCAAATAAATGGTCTACTTGTATGAACAGTGTGACATTAGAGAATGGGACTTGTGGAAGATCGCAGCTTTTTTACATGCTCAGCAAAAACTTCTAATAATGGAAGAAAAGCCACAATCTCATGGAAATTTCTCTTTCAGTCACTTGCAAACACTCCACACATTCTGCATGCTCCATGTTCCACAGGGCTAGCAGATCTACTATCTGGAAAAGACATCCTCCCTTCTCTAGTAAATTATGAATAACCTGACCCCTTGAGAGAGAGGTGTGCCCAAAACAGAGTTACACACATGACGCATATAATAACATTAAATAATATTAAATACATAACCAAGTTGCCTTCTTCAAGTGAATACAAGCTAAGCTTTGCCTGTTGCTGTGAGCAAGACAATTTCCAGGGCTTTTTTTTTCTGGGGGGACATGCCAGAACAGAGTTCTGGAACCTCTTTGACAAAATTCTTTTTAAAGGACCTGCTGAAGCCATCGTTAACCTGACCCCCTTTGAAATGCAGTGATCACCCCAATTAAGTGGTACTTAAAGTGCCAGCATTCTGTTGTTGCCCTGGCCTGGATGGCCTTGGCTAGCCCCATCTTGTCAGACCCTCTGAAGCGAAGCAGGGTCAGTCCTGGATGGGAGGCCACCAAGGAAGCCCAGGGTTGTGACACAGAGGAAGGCAATGGCAAACCATTTCTGAACATCTCAGGCCTTAAAAATCACTACAAGGTTGCCATCGGTCAGCTACAACTTGATGGCACTTTCCAGAGGTCATTTCAGGGGGGATCGCGGGGGATCGCAGTTCCCCTGGGTGAGGTTCAGGGGGGCGGGGCACATGACGAAGCCCCGCCCCCTGCTTCCGGCCGCCCCACTTCCGGCCCTCATTCAGCCAGGAGGAGGCAGGAGAAGAGGGAGGGTAAGTTGCTTCCTCCCTGCCTCTCCCCACCCCTGCCTGCCTGGGGCCAGGGAGGGCCTTCGCGGCCGGCCTTGCAGGTCCATCGCCGGGCCCCTCATGGGGCTCGGCAGTGGAGCTGCAAGGCCGGCGGTGGCGGCCGGGACCATTGGGGGCGGGGTTGTGTGGCCTTATGACACACTTCCGGTGATGTCAGGGGGTGTGGCATATGCTAATGAGTTATGCTAATGAGATCCCCTAGCTCTTTTTCTACGAAACGACCCCTGGCACTTTCCACCAACAATTTTGTTGTTGCACAAGAAAAAGGCCTGACAAAACCCTTGGGGCTGTGCACTTTGCACCTCTCTGGAACCTTAAGTCATGTTGCCCTCATTCAGCCTCATCCAGAGACAACAACCACATGGCCTCAGAAAGTCACTTAAATCCACACAAAAAGGCCTGCATTTTACCATCAAGTCCAAATATTTCACACCGTGGGAAGACAGAAGGAGAAAATAATATTGTCTGCATCTCTGTCTAACAAAGTTTGAGTCCAGTGGCATCTTTAAGACCAACAAAGTTTTAATCAAGGTATGAGCTTGAAACCCCCTGAAACAATACTGACCTTGATAGGCTAAAAAAGACACAGAGAGAAAGACAAATAAAGAGAGACACACAGAGAGAGATATACAGAGGGACACAGAGAGACATACACACGGACAGAGAGAGAGAGGGTCAGAGAGAGAGAGGGGCAGAGAGACATAGAGAGAGACATACACACATACAGAGGGGCAGAGACACACACAGAGGAACACAGGGGCAGACACACACACACACACACAGAGAGAGGGGCAAAGAGACAGAGAGAGAAACCCACAAACAGAGGGGCACACACAGAGGGGCAGAGAGACACAGAGGAACAGTGGGGCAGAGAGAGACACAAACAGAGAGGTAGAGAGGCAGAGAGAGAAACACACACACACAGGGACAGACAGACAGACACACACACACACACAGAGGGACAGAGAGGCAGAAAGACACACACACACACAGAGGGGCAGAGAGAGTGACAGAGGAACAGAGGGGAAGACAGAGACACACAGAGAGAAACAGAGAGATACACATGTACTCTCCACCCAAAGTAAGCCCCCCACTGTAGTACCCAAGCCACCTGTGGCCTGGGCGCCCTCGGCCCACCTTTACCCAATCAATCCCCCACCACCCCCTGCAAAAGCCAGGCTGCCCGTGGCTCTCCCACCCCCCAATCAAGGCCCCACCCCCTTGGATCTCCCATTCCCCCGATCAAGGC
>NW_015172555.1:1777952-1805708 GCF_001447785.1 Gekko japonicus
CGCCACCCCCACGTCTTTCCTGCCCCCATCAAGGCCCTGCCACCCCCCATGGCTCTCCCACCCCCCATCAGCCCCCCCCAGTCTGGCCTCCCCAACTTGAAAGAAGCCCTCGCCTTATACCCCCACCAACTTACCTTGCCTTCTGGCTGGTGGCGGTGGCAGCAAACAGAGGGAGGAAGCATGTGTGTGCTGCTTCCCGCTCCTCCTCTTCTCGACTGAGGTCTGCTGGGAGCTGGTGGTGGGGCTTGCCACTCCTGGGCTTCTTACTGCCCAGAACGCCATTCCACCTCATTCTGGCTCTAAATGACCCCTGGAACTGGTCCACTTCAGCCTCTTCTGCATCAGTGGTTGGGGCATAGACTTGGATTACTGTGATGTTGAATGGATTTGCCTTGGATTCGGACCAAGATCATTCTGTCATTTTTGAGATTGTATCCCATTACTGCCTTTCACACTCTCTTGTTGACTATAAAGGCCACATCATTTTTTCTACAGGATTCTTGGCCACAGTAGTAGATACAATGGTCCTCTGAGTTAAATTCGCCCATTCCCGTCCACTTTAGTTCACTGACTCCCAAGATGTCGATGTTCAGTCTTGCTATCTCATTTTTGACCACGTCAAACTTACCTTGATTCATAGATCTTACATACCAGGTTCCTATACAATATTGTTCTTTGCAACATCGGACTTTCCTTTCACCATCAGACACATCCACAGCTGAGTGTTCTTTTGGCTTTGGCCCAGACGCTTCATTCTTTCTGAGGTTACATGTACTTGCCCTGTGCTCTTCCCCAATAGCATATTGGACACCTTCCAACCTGAAGGGCTCATTTCTTTTAGCCTTTTGTTACTGTCCGTGGAGTTTTCTTGGCAAAGATACTGGAGTGGGTTGCCATTTCCTTCTCCAGTGGATCACATTTTGTCTGAGTTCTCTGCTGCGGCCTGCCCATCCTGGGTGGCCCTCCACGGAATAGCCCGCAGCCTCACCAAACCACGCAAGCCCCCTTGCCACATCAAGGCAGCAATCCATGAGAGGGATCCCTAACAATAGCTCCTCTCATTTCATCCACAATTTACATTTGCCTGTTTAATGGTGATCGTTCTGTTGTGAGGCTAATGAGGCACCTAAATTAGTGTCCCGGCCTGAGAAGGCTTCCTTGGTCTTCTGTCTGCCCTGACTGCTTTTACTGCAGGAGTTGATATCACTTTTTAACTTTTCTTTCTGGAAATTAGGACTTTAAAAATCTTTTTTTAAAAACATTTTAAAAATTCCTTAGAAGTTGGTTGCTAAATATAAACAGCAAAATACACTTCAAAGCAAGAACCAGACCAAACCAGAATGTATCAAATCCTACATTCATTTACATATTCACAGCACTGTTGATCACAAATAATTTGACTGCAAATCACACTGTTTACACAGAAGCACGTACTCCTGGATGGAAACACTGAGGAGAAATAAAATTGGGGGGGGGATTACCCACCCCCCAGATTATAACTGGCAAAGGAAGCAAGTTCCCCAGGATATGTGAAGTTACATGGTTGGACGGAGTTTTCAGTCTGTAAAAATGAGTAATGCTGGAAGTTTAAAAAAATGTCAGAAGACAGAATCATCCCACTGTGAACTATGTTCAGATGCACATTCTAGCACAGGGGTCCCCAAGCTTTTTGAGCCTGTGGGCCCATTTGGAATTCTGACACAGCATGGTGGGCACACCAACAAAATGGCTGCTGCAGGAAGTGGAACCAGCCACAAAACTATTGCCACCATTTAACTTCAGTAACATAGTGTAGATCCTTGTGCCGTGATGAAGCCTGTGGAGGGTGGGTTTTGGGGAGAGGAGGGACCTTGGGAATGTATAACGCCATAGAATCCACCCTCCAAAGCAGCCATTTTCTCTAGGGGAATGGATCTTGGCCACCTGTAACAGAAGGTGATCTCTAAGTACCACCTGGAGGTTGGCAACAATAACCATAGAGTTTCTGCTGAATCCTAGAGCGGTGTAATGCCGCTTCTTAGTTCATCCTAGAAATGATGTCGTGCCATCGATGCAACACTGTCCCCACCTCCCCCACTCTGACTGGTAGCCCTGCTCCCTGCCATTTCTCAATGTTGCAACCAGGTCCACAGAGAGATTACCAAGGGCAAAATCTCATCCATGGGGCCTCCTCCTTCACCCCTCCCCCAAATGCTGACAGAATCCTAGAATCACAGAGTTGGAAGGGGCCAGACAGGCCGTCTAGTTCACACACACACACACACACACACACACACCCGCTCAGTGTAGGATCAGCCTAGAGCATCCCTGACTAGTGTTGGTTCAGCCTCTGCTTAAAGACTGCCAGTGAGGGGGAGCTGAACACCTCCCGAGGCAGCTGGTTCCACTGTTGTACCACTCTAAAAAAGTTTCCCTAATATTTCCCTTCCTGCCCATATTTTAAATGCATTCTTGCGAGTCCTCTCCTCTGCTGTCAACAGGAACAGCTCCTTGCCCTCCTCTAAATAACAGCCCTTCAAATACTTAGAGAGAGCAATCATGTCCCCACTCAACCTCCTCTTCTCCAATTCCCAAGTCCCTCAGCCTTTCCTTACAGGGCTTGGTCTCCAGGCCCCCAATCATCCTCGTTGCTCTCCTCTGCACCCGCTCCATTCTGTCCACATCCTTTTTGAAGTGAGGCCTCCAGAACTGCACACAATACTCCAGGTGCAGCCTGACCAATGCAGGGTACAGTGGGACTATGACATCTTGCAATTTGGATGTTACGCCTCTGTTGATACACCCCAAGATCGCATTAGCCTTTTAAAATCACCGCATCACACTGGCTGCTCATATTTAACTTCCGGTCCACCCATACCCCAAGGTTTTGTTCACACACGCTGCTACTCAGAAATGTACTCCCCCATCCAGTATGTGTGTTCCTCATTTTTGTTACCCAGATGTAGAACTTGGCACTTATCCTTGTGAAATTGCATCTTGTTCACATCCACCCACTTTCCCATTGTGTTCAGATCTCACTGAATTCTATGTCTCTCTTCTGGTGTGTATATACACTTTGGGATGTCGAACTCATTTGTTATGAGGGCTGGATCTGACATAAATGAGACCTTGTTGGGCCAGGCCATGTGTGTCATAAAAGGTAATGCCAGGTAGCAGAGATAGAAACTTTATAAAGAACACAGACAAACACAGGTCCCGCTCACACGGGCAGGAAAATGCCGGGGGGGGAAATGTGACTGTTAGCCCCGGGGCTAAAAACCGCGCGGTTGCTCGAGCAGACCTACCGATCGAGGTCCCGTGGAGGTCCCGTGGTAGGGGGGAGGTGCCGATCACTCCACAGTCCTGCGGCGCGGCAAAGAAGTGGGGCGTGGGGCTGGGGGGGGGTTAAAACTCAAATGTGCGCATGCTCCCTTGGGTGCTTGTGCGCATCCGTGGAGACTTTGGGAAAAAAACTTTTTCCGAGGGGACATGGGCGGGCGCTGGAACTACCACCGGAAATGCGATCAGACACCTGCCCTTGCCCCGCGGTTTCAGGAAACTAGTACCTCCAAGGTACTAGTTTTTTACCGCGCATCTTCCGCGGGAAGCCTTGGGTTCGCCACGGGAGCTCTACGCTTCCCATATGTGGCGGTGAGATCGCGCCCAGAAAATCCACCTATCTTCTGTCCCTCTAGCGTGCCTAATGCTCTGTGTGACCGCAGCCACAATTAAATATTTTTTAACTTTAAATAACACATTTTCAGTGAGTTCGACACCTCAGTAAGTGTGGACTGTTTAATGATGAAACATTCACTAACAACCAGGAATCCTGATTCACTAGACAAAGAGGCTTCCTGTCTGAATCTTCAGCCCCTGATGGTCAGAGGTGAAAGGTCAGAAAAATGCAGCCTTTAATCTTACACACCATGGCAAGGTCCTGGTGTAGTTTGGCCTTCTTATTCTCTGCACTCGTGCCCAATAGAGCTGCCATGTATGGGCTGGGAAATCCCTGGAGACAGGGAGTTGGAGCCTGGGGAAAAGTAGAGTTTTGGTTGCTAACTCTGGGTTGGGAAATTCCAGGAGCCTGAAGAGGGCAGGGGTATTTTTTTTGGGGGGGGGAACCTCAGCAGCATATAATACCATGCAATCCACCCTCCAAAGCAGCCATTTTCTCCAGGGGAATTGATCTCTGTAGTCCGGAGACCCAGTTGTAATGGTGGGAGATCTCCAGGCCCCACTGGGTGGCTGGCAACCCTATGATGCCATGCAATTCACCCCCAAAACCTACCTTCTCCTCCAGGTGAACTGATCTCTGTTTTCTGGAGATCAGTTGACATTCTGGGAGATCTCCAGCCCTACCTGGAGACTGGCAACTCCGCTTTCCAGGACAGAGTCTTTGCTTTGCCTGTAAAAGGTCTGGTGTTCAATCAAGTCGGAGGCGATGTAAAAGGGCTCTGCCCAAGACCACTGCTGGAGAGCCGCTGCTGACCAGAGCAGACAGTGCTGACCTCAAGGAACCAATGGTCTGAGTCAGCAGAAGACAGTTTTGTGTGTGCCTGTAATTCAGTATTATTTGTATTTTTAATGGGGGCTGTACATTCCCTCATCATGCGAAATCTGTACTAGGGCTACCCTACCCCCAGAGGTCATTTCGGGGGGGAACACGGGGGAACACAGTTCCCCCGGGTGAGGTGCAGGGGGCGGGGCACACGATGAAGCCCTGCCCCCTGCTTCTGGCCCTCATTCAGCCAGGAGGAGGCAGAAGAAAAGAGGGAGGGTAAGTTGCTTCCTCCCTGCCTCTCCCCACCCCTGCCTGCCTGGGGCCAGGGAGGGCCTTGGCGGGGCTTCCTCGCACTCCCGCCGGCCTTGCAGGTCCACCACCGGGCCCCTGATGTCAGGGGGTGTGGCATATGCTAATGAGTTATGCTAATGAGTTCCCCTAGCTCTTTTTCTATGAAACGACCCCTGCCTACCCCATTCTGTAAGAAGCTAGGAGCAGCGACGTGGCCATCCCTCACAGCAAGACACTAGGGTTTTCCACTCTGGGTTGGGACGTACCTGGAGATCTTGGGGGCTGGAGCCTGGGGAGGGTGAGGTTTGGAGAGGGGAGGGTCCTCAACAGGACACACTGCCACAGAGTCCACCCTCCAAAGCAGCCATTTCCCCCAGGAGAACAGATCTTTGTAGTCTGGATATCAGTTGTAATAGCAGGAGTTCTCCAGGTGCCACCTGGAGGTTGGCAACCCTATAAGGCACCCATCCCCCTCCATTACGTGGAAAGGGAAAACAAGGTGTTCTTGGCACCCCTTCAGGCTGGGGGGAGCAGCCCATAAAAGATCAAACACAGACCAAGGACATACTTCTGGCTTCTGCTGAGGAGTCAAGGCCTTGTTGACCCACCTCAAATATTTCACATGCTGTTTCCTTTGACTACCTTTAGTCTCCCATGAACTGAGTTATTTCACACCATTGGGTAGCTGGTATGTCTTTGACAGGGCTTGTCTCTGATAGTTTTGTGGAAACAAATGCAAGGCGAGAAGGCCAGGTCAGGCTATGCTGGCAACATCTAAAAACAGCTAAACAAGGAAACAAAACAAAAAGCTCTGGGCCTGCTGTTGTGGCCATTGCAAACTAGCGGCCACAAACAAAAGGCAAGTGTGGTGTAGCGGTTAAGAGCAGCGGACTCTAATCCGGAGGACCAGGTTTGATTCCCCACTCCTTCACATTAGGGTTGCCACACACACACACCCCGGTTTGGCAGGGGTCCCCTGTTTTGGGGGAAGCCCCGCCCCCAACACCCACAGCCACCCCTCTCTCTCCCTTTAAGTGCGTGAAACCCGTGTTTCCTCCCAAGCTTGATCTCCGCTTGAGATCAGGCTTGCAGGGAAATGCCAGCTTCGTACACTTAAAAGGGAAACGCGGCTCTTTGCTCTTAAAGGGGAAACCACGGCTCCTGCACTTAAAAGGGAAACGCCGGCTCCTTTAAGTGCAGGGAACTGCCGTTTCTGGAGATCCAGCATGCGGGCGGGTGGGGGGGTGGCGGACGTCCCCAACGTGACATCATCACGTCAGGAATGCCCCGCCCCCTCCAGGAACGTCCCCAAAGTCCCCTGCTGGGGGTGGAAGATGGACTTGGCAACCCTACTTCACATGAAGCCAGCGGTGTGACCTTGGGTCAATCTAGGGTTGCCAGGTCCTTACTTTGTTCTTGTGGGGGGTGGCTCCTCTCTTCATCCTGGAGTCTTTTCAGGGCACGTTGCAGGGGGATGCTCTAGCATTTGGGGGGGGAACTCTGTGGTAACCATAGAGTTTTTTGCTCAAATGCTAGATCCCCCCCCCAATGTGACCTGTGCAATTACGTCACCTCCGGGTGAAAGAAGGCAATAGAAAGGACAGGGGCAGCCATTAGGGAGGGCTGGTCTGTGACCCACTTTCGGTGGCTTCACAACCCACCTGTGGGTCCTGACCCCGCCGGTTGGGAAACACTGATTTAGATGCGCAGCTGATGGGGGGCAATTTGGACTTGAAGGGGAATCATTAATCCCCGTGTGTAATGGCACAGTCCTGATCCAGGTTCTGCCCTCCTTTCCCTGAGTCTGTTGTTTAACAAAGTTTAAAGAGCTGGCAGCTGTGGTCAGTGACCTCCAACATCTCATTTTGTTTGGCCTACTGGCAGAACCCAAACCTGTGACTCCCGTAAGCCCAGCCCACAAGACATTGAAGGTGTTCCACTTGAGGACTGATCCACTTCTTGGTTTAGCCGTCTACCCAAGGGTGGAAAAACAGAGGAGTCTCCTAGCCACAGGTCTTAAGCTGGTGGCTACGTTTAACTGAGCTAGGGAATAAGCCTGCTGTATCCCTCACAGTCTGGATATACCCACCATAACACCTTTGAGCATATCTGGCCACCCCCCTTCCTCTCTCAGGCATCCTCCTGCACCAAGTCCCCTCTAAAGGGATGCCCCGCAGCACAGCCAATGAAATCAATTCTTAGAAAAACGCCCGGCAAAAAAGCTCCATTTTCACAGCCCTGCAGAATTGCTGGAGGTTCTGCAGTGCTCTGATCTCGTTGGGGAGCTCATTCCAAAGCATCGGCACCACCAGGGGGAATGCCCTGGTCCTAGTCGCCGCCCACCTGGCGTCCCTAGGCGGGGGGGGAGGCAGTTTTGTGTTCCAGATCACAGTGCTCTCTGGGGGACATACGGAGAGGTAGGCAGGCCCCTGACCATAAAGGGCTTTAAAGGTTAAAAAAATAAATTATTTATTTATTTATTTATTTATTTATTTATTTATTAAATCTGTACCCTGCCCTTCCCAGATGGGCTCAGGGCGGCTTCCAACAGCGGCAAATGCCATAACAAACAGTTAAAACAGTATAAAACAATCCATAAATAAAGTGCGGTGCTCTAGGTATTAACTTATCTCTCCAAGATGGGATCCTTTTATCACCTAGCCTGGCAGCATAGGTACCTATGCAAAGGCCTGGCGGAAGAGCTCCGTCTTACAGGCCCTGCGGAACTGTGCCAAGTCCTGCAGGGCCCGGATCTCCTCTGGGAGCTCGTTCCACCAGACAGGAGCCGCCGCCGAGAAAGCCCTGGCCTTGGTTGCGGCCAGCTTGATGTCCTTGGGGCCTGGAACCACCAGTAGGTGCTGCGCCCCAGACCGTAGTTCTCTTGGGGGAACATATGGGAAAAGGCGGTCCCTTAGGTACGCTGGACCCTGGCCATCAAGGGCTTTATAGGTAAGAACCAGCACTTTGAAGCGAATCTGGTGTGCTATAGGCAGCCAGTGCAGCGCCTTCAGCACAGGCTGGATGTGGTCCTGTCTAGTGAGACCCATCAACAGCCTGGCCGCCGCATTCTGCACCAGCTGCAACTTCCAGATTTGCGACAAAGGCAGCCCCATGTAGAGAGCGTTACAGTAGTTCAGCCTTGAGGTGACCGTCGCATGGATCACTGTGGCCAAGTCTTCGCAGTCGAGGAAAGGAACCAACTGCCGTGCCAGCCGGAGATGGTAAAAGGCTGACTTGGCAGTGGCTGCCACCTGGGCCTCCATTGATAAGGAGGAGTCCAGGAGCACTCCCAAACTCCTAACCCTCAACACCGGCACCAGCGGCACCCCATCGAAGGCCGGGAGAGGGAGCCCCAACCCCGAAACAACCCAGCTTAGGCCAAGGACCTCTGTCTTCGCCGGGTTTAACTTCAGCTGACTCAGTCTGAGCCAACCAGCCACGGCTTGCAATGCCCGATGAAGGTCATCTGGGTTGGAGTTCGACCGGCCGCCCAGCATCAGATAAAGCTGGGTGTCATCCGCATATTGATGACACCCAATCCCAAAGCTCCGGGCAATCTGGGCAAGGGGGTGCATATAGATGTTAAATAACATCGGGGACAGCACCGCCCCCTGAGGCACCCCGCACTCAAGAGGATGCCTCCGGGACTGCTGTTCCCCTATCGCCACCCTTTGTCCCTGACCTTGTAGGAACGAGGCAAGCCATTGAAGGGCGAGCCCCTGAATCCCCACGTCGGCGAGGCGGTGGGCCAGCAGCTGATGGTCGACTGTATCCAAAGAATTAGAATCCGTATTAGAATCCCCAGACTCCAGAACGGGGAGAGGAGCTGAGGCTGAGAGTGGTTGGCTGGCCTAAGGGTGCTTATGGAGCCCCCAGAAGACGCAGCATTCAGTCCAGAAATGTCTAAAAGTTGTACAAAGGGTTGCCAACTCTGGGTTAGGGGGTAGATACTAGGGAAGCCAGGGTTTAGGGATAGAAGGAACCTCAGTGGGGCTATACAGACCTACCCTCCAACCCCCCCGAAACTGTAATTCTAAAAGATCTTCAGTTCCCACCTGGAGGTTGGCAACCTTGGTTGTACCTGAAGGGGCTTTGCCATTACAGTAACTGAACTCTCCTAGCAGACTACATTAGTGTCTCTCCCACCCAATTGGGGAGGAGGAAGACTAGTTGGTTTTTATACCCCACCCTTAACTACCTGAATGTGTCTCAGATTTCGAAACCAAGATGGGAACCTGGAAACAGGATCGTCCGTGTCATACCTTAGTTGGTATTTTTTTTCTTCACTGCATACATGTTGATCAAGTAAACATGTCCTGATGGCTACTAGAGTGAGTTTCTTAGGATCGGGGGGGGGGGTTAGAGGGAGTAATGGAGATGGAGGGGGTAGTCAGAGGCTGGAACATAACCTCCATATGCAAGAGCTGTGCATTTCAGAACACCACTTGCTTGTGTCAGCAAGCTGCCAATATGTCTTTTCCGTGTATATGAGATGTGTTCCCCCCCCCATCTTGCCTTCCCTTCACTGGCTTACTTTCTGGTGCGCATGTCCCCCCTCTCCCTCCAGCGCCCATAGTTAACTGCATTCCTTTCCATGTACGCTAGCGTTGCTTTGAAGGAACCTTATCAGCCAAAGCTACAGGTGGTGCGCTTTTGGAGGCTTTTTGCTTAGTCTATAATGAACAGTAGTGTGAGAACAGAAGAATTATTTAATTAGCTACAGCCGTTGCTTTCTCAAGGTTTGAGCGCGAGATGAGCCTCAAGGCGGGCGCGGGAATCATATCTATTGGCCCATGTTATTTTGAACTTGCTTTATTATCCCAGACTCAAGCCCTTTGTGTTATTCTGAACAGAAAAGTTGTTCTAAGTACTTCATGGCTTCAATAAAATAAAACCTTCCTGCAAGAGTGTATTTCGTTGTTCGCTGTGAGTCTGACAGCTTGGGGCTCATGCTGGAGGCAGCTGCATCCTTTGTTCAGTTTTTGTTCGTTTCTCAAAAACATCTGGCAAACCACTGTCAAAAATGGGATCCTGAACTAGATGGACTAAATGAACTAGATGGATGCAAAGGTCACAGTTTGCTGAGGGCACCAAAAAACCTTGGGCCAGCCTTGGATGGGTCAGCCCCAGTGTTCCCTCTCAGCTGAGTTAGTGTGAGCTAGCTCACAGTTTTTTAGCCTCCAGCTCCCAGTTTTTTAGCCTCCAGCTCACACATTTTTGTCTGAAGGATGACTTCAAAGCAAGCTAATTTTACAGTAGCCAAATCTCTCACTCGCAATTTTAATGCCAGTAACTCACAAAATTGAAATTTTGCTCACAAGACCCCACAACTTGGAGGGAGCATCGGATGGGACATGTGGACACGATGGCTTTCCCTCTTCCCCATGCCAGCCTTCAAAGGCTTCGGGGCTTCATGGGTGAATGACACACGCAGGGAAGGCCCATTCTGTGTCTAGGTCAGTTGAGTGGCTGCTTAGGATGGGTCAGTGAGAGGCAATCATTACACATACCCTCAACCCTGGGTCCACTGCTCTTAAAGCTGGTTATCAGTGGGCCAAGAGAGAAACAGTGGTTTATCTAAGGCTGTGTTCCATCCCACCCACCACCACTGGAATCCAGACTGTAGGAACAGCTTCCAGTTTGGCCCAGCTGGTGTGGGCTTGGATGCTGCTGCCTTGGTGCAGGTTTTGGGCCCTCTCTAGGAATAAGCATTTTAGGGTTGACAGGTGGTGGCTGGGGATCTCCTGGGATTACAACTGATCTCCAGATGACAGAGATCAGTTCCCCTGGATATAATGGCCACTTTGGAAGGTAGACTCTATAGTGCTGTACTCATTTGAAGTCCCTCCCCTCCCCAAATCCCATCTTGCTCAGGCTCCACCGCCCAAAAATATCTCCAGGTATTCCCCAACCCAGAGATAGCAACCCATACCCATTTCCTGGCCACCATTTGGGGGAGGTAGGAAACTGCACAGCGAGAAGAGTTTCACCCTCTCACCTGGTGCTTTAAAGTAATGATGTCAAGGGATATGATCACAGATCTTATTTTCCATTTATCTGAAACTGGACATCCAATCAAGTGTTGTCCACAGGGCAATGTCTATCTTCACAGCCTTAAGGTTTGGTAACTTTTTTTTCTTTCTTAAAGGAAAACGAAGATACTCAGGCAGCCAGGTTCTGCCCCAGTACCTCTGCCTGCCTTTTCCCAGCTCTTGTGCAGAATGTCAACATGTGCACATACAACTCCCTTTGGCCAGGGTGCTAACACTTTCTGGCACTGAAGACAAGGGTGAGATATTTTCCCGGAATAAATAGACAGTGAGAATAGCACTGGATGGTTCTGCCTCATTTATGTCCCATAAAAATGTTGCTTTAACTTCACGGTAGGAGCTGCGGTGGCTCAAGTGGTTTAGACGCTGAACTGCAGGCTATGGAAGGTCGGTAGTTCAGCAGTTCGAGACCCGGGTGCCGCATGATGGAGTGAGCTCCCGTCTCTAGTTCCAGCTCTTGCCAACCTAGCAATTCGAAAGCAAGAAATTGCAAGTAGATAAATAGGTACCACTTCAGTGAGACGGTAACAGCGTTCCATGTGCCTTGGTGTTTAGTCATGCCGGCCACATGACCACGGAAACATCTTCGGACAGCGCTGGCTCTTCGGCTTTGAAACGGAGATGAGCACTGCAACCCTAGAGTCGGATTCGACTGGCTTTCGAGCAAGGGAACCTTTACCTTTACCTTTTAGAAACTGCCAAGTTAGCTAAAGCAGTAGAAAAGTCCCCATAATGTCTGCTTCCAATGTTCCTTCTCTTTTGGTTATTCTTGCATGACATAAAAATACTGTAAATTTCAAACACGCTCCTTCAGCCTTTTCCCTGGTACATTGAACCCCAAATGGCATGGATATTCCTCACACCACAACCAGACTTTTGATTGACATCCCGGGCCACCAAAGTGACAGAATGGTTAATTGGACTAATGCTGCATAAATAGACCCTTCAAGGATTCCTTGCAGCCATCAGAAATTTGTCTGCATAATTTAATTCAAAAATAATAACTCCAATATGTTTCTGTGTAGTAGATTAGAATCCAAACATTGCTGGGGCAAGCGAGCACACAGACTGCTCGCTTGGAAAGGATACTGATTGCTTATTAAGACTGAACTGGCTCCCCCTGACCTTGGTGAATCTATATGGATTGCCTTCACCCTGTATTTCTTACAACAGAAACAATGTCTTTTCTAGTCTTTGGGAGATTACTGTGGAAGGTGGCGTTTATCAGTTTTGCCTATTATGAGACTGTAATGCTGTAGGGTAAAATAAATTAGGTAGTAGCAGTCATGTCACAGGTCCCTATGAAAATGCCGCTTATTTTAAGGGTGCACTACAGGACAGGAAACAGACATTCGTTCCCATACCCTGGGGATTCTATCCTAACTAGCTGCCATACTTCTGAAATTAGAAACTAGACCCTCCCAGGTTAGGAAGTGAGAAATCTAGCAGTACTTTTTTTTTTTTTTGGCAATCAATTCACAGCTGACTTACGGTGACCTGTAGGTTTTTTCAAGGCAAGATACAGAGGTGGTTCCCCGTTGCCTGCCTCCGTGTCATGACCTTGGTATTCTTTGGAGCTCTCATCTGAGTACTAGCCAGGGTCGACCCTGCTTAGCTTCCGAGACCTGACAAGATTGGGCTAGCCTGGCCATCTAGGTCAGGGGTACTTACACGTCCTGTTTTAGGAATTATGCACTGGGGATCCCAGGTTTTCTGTGTCCTTAAAAACCCACTAATATTTCCTAGAGCTGGAATCATTTTCTTAGGAATAGAAGAATGATTTCATTGGATTCTTCAACAGTCCTCTTCAGAAGGCAGCATGATATTGTAAGCAAGATCAACCTCCCTCCCATCTGTCTGGCCAACTGATCAATAAGGAGCCCCTTCATGTATTATGGTCACATTTCCCATCCCAGCCATGCCAGGGGCACCTTTGCTTTTCAGAGAAGGGTAGGTGGGGCAAGGTGAAAAGTGGAAAGGACCTAGGTCTGACTAGGGATGGGCACAAACCAGTTTACAAGCTAAAGTCTGTCACAAACTTTGACTGGTTCATGATTCATGAAGTGGTTTTTGTGAACTGAAGAGCTGCCATGAACTTCCATGAATTTTGATGTGGTTTGTGGCAATTCATGAAGTGCAGAAATTGGGGTTTTAAATGGCTCCAAGCCATTTAAACCTCTGCTTTCTGCTCTTCATGAAAACCAGTTGAGCCAGAGGGAGTTCCTCGCTGCTCAGCTGTTTGGTTTAAATGGCATAGAGCCATTTAAACCACTGATTTCTAATACCCACCACTTTTTGAGGGAAGCAGAAAGCAGGGGTTAAGCTATAAATGGTTCATGAACCGATATGAACTGGTTTAGTTCATGAACCAATACAAATGAGTCCAGTTCGCAAGCCAGCTTATTGATCCGTGGTTCAGCCATAAACCATGAACTGAATCGCGGGGGCGTCGGTTCGGAAGATGTCAGACGCCATTTGACCGAGCTCCAGAGATCCCTCACTGCCCTGCTTAAATAAAAACTAACAAACACAATTTCAACACCAGAACGGGTATGGGGAAGCTGCACGGAGGTCAAAACAAACCAAAAATAATCCCAAAAATCGTTCTACCTCCAAGGCATAACGCTGCTGAAGTCGTCAACCGGCTAAACATTCCGAGATCGGAGGAAAACAAAATGGCGACCGGAGTAAGTACAGAACAGACAGTGCGATAAGCTCTCACTAAAAAGGATCTCAGAGACATTTTCACCAATTTTAAAGCGGAAATGTTGGAAAATATAAATGACTTACTTAAACCAATGTCAGAGACGCTTGAGACGCTTCAAATTTCAGTAAATAACATCGCACAATCAGCTGAAACTGCTCTTGAAGCGTCAATAGCTAATCAGGAAGACATAAGATCACATCAATCAAACGACGCATGGGCGAAAGAAAGAATTCTTGTATTGGAACATCGCATGAGAGAAAGATTTCTTAAATTTTGAGGATTTCCAGAGCAGGTAGAAAAAATGAGGACTTGAATCTTTATTTCAAACTGGCTAACAACAAGCATAGATTTTGGTGATGATGTCGGCCCAATGCTGACCAGAGCCTATCAACTGGGCACAACTGCAAATGACAAAAAAAACGGGGCCCACGAGACATCCTGGTGGAATTTTTGGACATTCGCATGAAAAACATAGTTCTCAATGCAGCCAAAGAAAAACGAAGTTTTTAATTTCAGGAACATGAAATATTCGCGTTTCCTGACATTCCACCAGAAGCACTCCAAATAAGGCAGAATTTAAAGCCAATTACCAAAAGTCTAAACGAAGCGCAAATCAGATACCGATGGACGCAAGCGGGAAGTCTGCAAGTAAGATTTCAAGGAAAAACCTATGATGCAGACAGAATCGGGAGAAGCTTTACTTAATGCAGTCGGTCTAAGACCCCCCAGAGCGCCACAGGAAGAAGATATGGATCCGAATCCAACTCAACAAAGGAAAAGAAAGAGAGAAAGACAGACAACACTTTACAAATGGAACAGGATATCGGCAAGACGACGCATAGACCTTTGAATTTGAAATAAAGTAAGATATATCAATGATTGTTCTGGAACTCTCTTAGGACTGTAACACATAGATAACATTTCAAGTCTAAGTCAAAAAGAGATGTAAAGCTGTCATACAAATGTTTTCAATTAATCTGATTTAATGCATAGAATTAAAATTGATATTATATACTTGTAACGGGGGGAGGGGGAATCTTGGGACTCGGGAAATTGCCCCAAAAATGTGGAAACTTTGGTTTAGGGCACTCTGGTTTGTAACCTTAATAACTGAGCTCTTTGAGCCAGGTGATGGGCATTTGCTCACACAGAGAGGTTACAGGGGGGAGGGGGGAGGAAGGGAAATATTAAAAATTGTAAAAGTATTCTTCAACCAAAAGGAAAAAAATTGTTTTACACTCAAAGGTTTATATTGTTACTAGTTTATATGGGAAAGTTTTCACAAGTTAGTTATCATGAATCACTAGGTTTTAAATTGTTTGGCTACAGATCAAACTTTTTAGAACACAGGGTTAAAAATGATGAGATTCAATATGAGATGGTAAAGCTCTATAAGAAAAATTTATGGAAACATAAAAAAATTGTAAACACTGTTTTAAATGTAAAATTCATTAAGATAACATTGTTATATAAAACATTAACTCCAAGAAGGAGCAACCTTTGCTCATACAAACGTAAAGCTTCTACTAGTATCTTTTGCAAACAAAATACGTCATTCAAATTTATACTATAATATGGCAGAACTACAAGTACTTACCCTAAATTGTAGGGGTTTAAACTCAAAAATTAAAGCCAAACACATTGCACAATAACTGCAAAAGCAAAAAATAAACATTGCTTTTTTACAGGAGACATACATAAAGAAAGGAAACAAAGCACTTCCTTTAAAATGGTTCCCCTCACAATTTTTAGCGTACGGTACAAACAAATCACGGGGTGTAGCCATAATGATATCCAAGACTACTAATTTCAAACTAGATCAATCTATACAAGACCCAATAGGATGTTACATTTTTTTAAGAGGAACTCTGAACAAAAAACCTATTACCTTAGCATCAATATATGCTCCCAAACAGGACCAAATTAAATTTTTGTCACAATGCTTTACAGAACTTTACAGACTACAAAATGCTAGAAAACAGTTGGAAGCATACACATCAAATAGCAACATTTAATAGTCGTAAGAAATTAAGATTTCTAGCATGGAGACTTTGGAAACAACAGGAAGATCGTTTTATACACAACCTCAAAGATCATACAGGTAACTTAAGCTCCAAAACAAAAGACATTATTAAAATATTAGAGACATTTTATAAAACCCTATACTCTTCTCATAAACCAGACTTAATAGAAATCCAAAAATACTTAGATTCGGTGAAAGAGTTAAAAAAATTAACCAAAGAACACTATGAAGCATTAGAAAGACCTATAGAAGCACAAGAGATTGAAAAGGCAATTAAAAAAACAACAAAGCTCCAGGGCCAGATGGATTTACAGCCGAATATTACAAAACCTTTGTTCAAATATTAAGTAAACCTCTTACAGATACAACAGGCCATCTACCAGAAACATGGAAGAAAGCAAACACAATCCTAATTCCAAAAAAGGGGAGGATTTAACCGATCCCAAATCATATAGCCCCATTTGTTTACTTAATATTGATTATAAATTATTTACCTCAGTTCTTGCTTTTAGATTAAAACGACTGATAACTTATTACATTCACAAAGACCAAACTGGCTTTATGGTAGAAAGAGATATAACTGATAACATTCGGAAAACGATAAATTTTATTCACTATGGAAAGCAAAGCAAACAACAAAATTCTCTAATATTAACGATCAACATTGAAAAAGCCTTCGATTCCTTAGAAATTAAATATTTAGACACACTTTTACAACACATGCAATTTGGACCTATTTTTAGAAGATCTTTGCAAGCAATTTATGCGGAACCCAAAGCAAAATTATTAATAAATGGATCAACCTCAAATGAATTCACAATTCAAAGGGGCACATGACAGGGGTGTCCCCTTTCACCAATTCTATTTGCTTTAGCAATAGAACCATTGGCTTGTATGATTAGGCAAAATTCGAATATTCAAGGTTTTTTTATTAAAAATAAAGAATTTAAAATAAGTCTCTTTGCAGACGATATTATTCTATACCTGACCAACCCCATTCAATCCCTAATGGCACTCCATAAAACTTTACAGACATTTGGATTAATAGCTGGTCTCAAGGTCAATCACTCAAAATCTATAATATATCCAGTAAATTTAATCCCAACTGTTTTAGATGATTTGAAAAAGAAGTATACTTCCCAATGGACAAAAAATGCCATTCAATATCTAGGAATAAAAATTCCACTAACTTTAGAAAACTTAATTAAAGTAAACTATACAGATTTGCATAAATCCAACGTAAATCAATTAAAGTCTTGGAATAGTAAAATGTTCTCTCAGATAGGATTACTATTCTGAGGACGTACATGCTACCAAAATATCTCTACTATTTTCGAGCGATACCCATTACAATTGCAAACCAACAAATTAAAAAATGGCAAACTGATTTGAATAAATTCATCTGGCAATATAAAAATCATCGAATACCACACAACACTCTTCGCAAATCTAAAAGGACAGGGGGGCTAGCAGTCCCAGATTTACATACCTATTATAAAGCAACTACAATGGCCTCTCTAATTAGACAATATCATGATAAAAATGAATTAGATTGGAAATGGCTAGAAGAAGAAGCGACAAATGAGGTTAATCTCCAAGAAATACTATGGAACTCACAAAAATCCAAAAATATCAAAACAATAAATAACCCATTTTTTAAAAATACTTTAAAAGTTTGGAATCAAACTAAAAAGTCATTAATTTCTATACATTCACAACTATATACATTCATAGGTCAACAAAACTTCCATCCTGCAAAAAACAAAAACTCTTTACTTACCTGGAGAACCGTTGGCATCACTCGAATTGCAGATGTTGTGGCAAAAAACAAACTTATGACGAAATCTGAAATAGAGAGAAAATATAATGTAAAAATTAAATGGTTTGAATATTTACAAATGCGCCATTTAATAGAAACTACTGAGCTAAAATATGCAATTACATCACTGCTATCAGATTTCGAGAAATTAATGTTCAAAGGTGCTAAAAAACAAGGCTTAATTTCCAAATTGTACAAACTTTTACTCCTTAAACATACCAACATTCAAATGAGCTACCAAAAAGCATGGCAATCAGACTTACAGACTACTTTGACTGACAAGCAATGGAATATGATTTGGAGAACTCAACACAATATTTCAAAATCTAATGAAATACAAGAAACATCTCGCAAGGTTTTTTTAAGATGGTATCTAACACCAGTTAAGCTATCACACATGACGTCAAATATCTCCCCATTCTGTTGGAAGTTATGTGGTTAGAGAGCCACGTTCTTCCATACATGGTGGACTTGCAAACATATTTTAAAATTTTGGACTGAGATAAAAAACAAAATACTAATGCTTACAGGTTATGACATTCCTTTGGAACCACAATTTATACTGCTAAATCTGTGGCCAGAAATATATTTTTCCAATAATCAAAAACAACTGATTAATATTTTAATAACAGCAGCCAAAAATGTCATAGCAACGAAATGGAGAAATAAGCACCCTCCATCTATAAATCAATGGCTATCTAAAGTATGGGATTTTTTCGTGTATGAAACTATTTCAATTTATAATACTATGGATCAGAATGAGTGTGTATACAACCCAACAGGGAAATGGTATCCCATATTAGACAAACTTACCTTTGACAAATTTGACTGGGAATCTATTACGAATGCTAAATATAAGCTTCTGGTATACGGCTAAACACTGTACAACCTGTCTATTCTAATGTTATATTTGTATCTGAATAATATTTGAGTGTATTTAATGTGTAAGAAACCTTTGCATTAATGTTATTTTTATATGTTAAAAGAAATAAAAATGTTTTGGTTAAAAAAAAAAATGAAATGAATCGCAAAAATGTGCCTGACTTCCACATTTCCAAATTGTCTTGCTTTCTGGAAATGATGGAAGACTGAAGTATTCAAGACGGCTTTTCTGGACAGGTCATAGGGTTGCATTGCACAAAATGGTTTTATGGACTTTCTTGGATAATGCTGTGTATATGTTATTGTACATAGGATCCAATTTATGTAATTTCTGTACCGCATAATACGTCATGTGAACACTTATGCTATGCCTCAGTTCTTTCTGGTGTTTACAGACTTCTAATACCCCAACACATTGTTTGTTGAGTGTCCCAAATTTTTGATTACCCTGATTCACTCGGAGTAATCCACCTTGAGTCCCTGTGAGAAAGATGGACTATAAAAATGTCAATTGATAAATAAAATAAAACAACAGAGTGGCAAGCAGCGGGCAGTGGCACAAGGGAACATGCCTCCCTTACCCATGACAGAATGGTGCTGTGGGTAGGCCATATCAGCCATCTGTGTGAGATGTTGCTGGCCCATATGGTTGCAGTGAGGTTTGAGGCGCAACATTATGGGAAGAATGAGTGCTCATTGTTTCCCCTGAAAAAGTGGAGTACTCTTTCCATTTCATGTACACCTCCTAGCTGGATTAGAAGCTGGCTGTGCCAGAAAACGCTGCTGCTGAGAGATGAATAGGATTCTTTTTTTTTTGCTAAGATTTCCAAGATTATCAAATCAGCCAGCCTCAGTATACAGGATGTTTTTTTAAAACGGTGTGCCTCTGCATTCTGAACAGGGTTTTTAGAAAACTGCGTGCCTCTGCATTTTGAATGTACAAAGACAATGTCACCACAGACGGCATGCGACCAGAGCCAAGAGAATTTCCTGAAGTCACTAGCAGCCAGGATCATTGCCCACACTGTTGCCTCATAAACCAGAAAGATATTTGGGAAATATAGGAGCAACAACATTCATTTTGAAATCTAAAATCACACACCTAATCCTAAAAGGGCCTAGAATGGGGGCAGAGTCCTAGTTCATGACACTTCAGGCCAAACTACAAAGGATGTAGGCCGGGGGCCTGTAACCAGCTGCACCAGGGCACCCATCGGCATCTTTTCTGGCACCTGCCAAGTGTGTTTCAGGAAGTGGGCAGGGCCAGGTATGGCTAGAGTTGCCAGCCTCCAGGTGGGGCCTGGGGATCTCCTGCTTTTACAACTGATCTCCAGGGGAGCTGACAGAGATTAGCTCTCCTGGAGAAACGGGCTGCTTTGAATGGGGGACTCTGTGGCATTGTGCCATGCCGAGGCCCCTCCCCTCCCCAAACCCCACCCTCTTCTGGCTCCATCCCTAAAGTCTCCAGGTATTTTCCAACCCAGACCAGGCAACCCTAAGTAGGGCTTTTGCCCAGCAAAGGTTCTGATTGGCTACTGGCATTTTGATTGGCTGTGCAGATTTTTTTCAAATGTTGCTTTAGCAGCAGCTGCCACCACAGCACAAGGATCGACACTGGTCATGTCTGCATCTTCAGTTTTAAAGCAGTCTCGACGCCGTCTTTCTTTATGCTGGAGTGATGCTTGTTCAAAAAATTCTTCCAATCTGGTCAATTCAAGCCTTCATCACTAGATGGCGCTTTTGGGGGGGTTAGAGTGCTTTGTAACCAGATCCAGTTGAGCCAATGAGACAATGCAATCACAACAGAGTCAAACCATGGGGCAGTAAAATAATGTAGACAGCAGAAATTATAACTGTAAAGTAGGAGAGCGAATCCTAAAGAGATGTAGACATCTTTTTTTGAGGTGCAGCAGGAGTGTTGCCAAAGCAGCGGAAGATACCAATGCAGATTTGACCACTGTGTGAAGTTGTTGTTGTTCAGTCGCACAGTCGAGTCCGACTCTTCGCGACCCCATGGATCATCTCCCGCCAGGCCCTCCTGTCTTCCGCCGTCCTCTGAAGTTGGCTCAATTTCATGTTCGTTGCATCGATGACACTGTCTATTTCTTTTAGGATTGACTGATTTGTTCTTCTTGCAGTCCAAGGGATTCTCAAGAGTCTTCTCCAGCACCATAGTTCAAAAGAATCTATTCTTCGGCGCTCGGCCTTCCTTATAGTCCAACTCTCGCAGCCATACATGACTACTGGAAATACCATTGCTTTGACCATGCAGACTTTTGTTGGCAGGGTGATGTCTCTACTTTTTATCATGCTGTTTAGGTTCGCCATTGCTTTCCTCCCAAGGAGCAGGCGTCTTTTAATTAAGCTTTGGCAAACATTTTGTGGCTGGCTCTGCCTCCCACAGCAGCCGTTTTGTGGCAGCCATTTTGTTGCTGTGCCCCCCATGCCATGTCAGAATTCCCAATGTGCCCATAGTCTCATAAGGGTTGGGGACTCCTGATTTAGGCAGTATGTGGGACTGAAGTCCAACTGCCTTGTTGGTGTTTTCAAAAACTGCTTTCGCAAGGCACAGTTGGCAAGACACTAATCCTTTTCCCCGCCTGTGGTTTCACTGCCCACAATCACCCCATAGACAAGATAAAAAGCAGTGCATCAGACTAAAATCAACTTCCATTAGTCTTGCAACATGACTACTCACCTGAATCTCTCTGCAGGAAGTCAGTCTGCTATCCACAAAACCCATTTTCTGCTGGTATTTTTGGTATGGACAGTTGGTAGTGTCCTCTCCTTCAATGCTAGGTCAAGTACCTATAGTTATTCCTGCAACTATCATACTGGGGCTATACCTTATCAGTGTTCATGCTTCTCCAGCTGTTTGAGCTCTTGTTTCCAAATATTTCTTGTTTGGGTTCTATTGCATTCCCTCTGGGAATGACCAAAAGGTTTCCTTGTATTTTGCTTTCATGACAGGGGTCCAAAGTTTTCTGCATTCTGATGATACCCCTTCCCCCCGCCCAACTTTAGGAGTAACTTTGGCCTGCAGGTATGCTCTTGTTGGTTCGTGATATGCATTTGATATGATCTACATACAACACAATAGACAATCAACATTTCCTTAGATTCAGGTGGGTCGCTGTGTTGGTCTGAAGCAACAGAACAAAGTTTGAGTCCAGTGGGGGCACCTTTAAGACCAACAAAGCTTTCATGTGCATGCACACTTCTTCAGATATGGATCTTCATAGAGTCTGCACACTTAACCACTACACCAAACATCCATGCTTGTAGCCACTGCCACCTCCTGTGACAGTGAATTCCATGAGTTAATCATTCTTTGGGTGAAGAAGTACTTCCTTTTATCTGTTCTAACCCGACTGCTCCGCAATTTCATTGAGTGCCCACAAGTTCTTGTATTGTGAGAAAGGGAGAAAAGTACTTCTTTCGCTACCTGCTCTATCCCATGCATAATCTTATAAACCTCGATCATGTCACCCCTCAGCCGTTGTTTCTCCAAGCTAAAGAGCCCCGAGCACTTTAACCTTTTTTCTTTTTCTTTTTTTTTGAGCCCCCGGAGGGGATTTTTTATTTATTTTTATTAACACTACAAACTACAACAGAATAAGGGAGGGGAAACTACATATAGGGGCAAAAGAAAGAAACCCACTACTAACTAAAAGCCCAAGAGAGGAGATCCTCTAACAAGCTAATAAACACTTTTAGTCCTACTTCTGTTATTCTTACTATACCATGAGTCAATTATAGCATTAACTTTTCTCTATCTTAAAAATCCACTGTCATAAAGAAACTCGCCAAGTCAACTTATTTCTACCCTTTTAAAAGGCACAATTCAGAGTCCTTCAGCCTTTGCTTCTCCTTTCTCTGAAAGAGAGTCCTCCCCGGAAGCTTGCCACTGGACTTGCTGTCCATCCTTTCTTTTTCTTCCTCCTCTGGCTCTCCCATCTGGACTCTTAAGAATTTCCTGGCTTTTTGAACAGAGCCAATCTTTTCTTTTTTATCCTTAATTTTGAAGATTATGTCTTCTGGAGTTAACCATTTATATCCAATTGTGTTTGTCTGTAGGAAAAGAATTAAGTCTTAATATTTCTTTCTTCTTTGTCTTATTTCAAATGGAATATCTTTCAATGTTCTGATAACGTCCTCCCCAGCCTTCAGAGGTGCTCCGGAAACTGCTTTCAGGATTGCATCCCTCACATGCCTCTTTGAGAATCTTACCACAATTTCCCCAGGCAGGTTATTTTTCTTTATATATCCTGAATATGACCTATAGGCCACATCCATTTAGTTTGAGATATATTCCGCCTTCATATCTGTCACTGGGGCCAGTAATTCACTCAAACGTTCCTTCAGATTCTCACCTTTAGTCTCCGGCAAGCCCTGGAAGCGGAGAATCATATTAGCCTTTTCCATTTGTAATTGTAACAGCTGATCTTCCGTAGACATTTGCTTCTTTTCCATTTTTTGTACTTTCTTTTTCACTTTTTGAGCAGTGGCGTTCACTTCTCTCACCTTCTCAGCAGTTTCATTCATCATTCTAAGAGTCTCGCTTATCTGTGTTTGCTGTGTGGTGATACATTGAGTCATTTTTGTCATCTGCTCCTTGAAGTTATTCATCTGGTCCAGTAGAGGGCGGATGGATTCTGCCAAAGTCTTTGCCAACTCGTTGGTTCCTTCCGGTTTAGGACTCTCAATTACTTTCAGTTTCACAGGCTTCTCCTTCTCCAGCCTCTTCCCCGTCATCTTTATCGTTTGTTTACTTTAGCAAATATTTTAAAAGTCTCTGAATATGCACTTCAATGCTCAAACTCGCCTCGGTAAGTATTTCTTGACAGTTTTAAATGCTTTCTCTTCCGCTCCCCCCCCCCTCGGTTCGCTCAAACGTTCATGCGGTTGGGAGGTGTCCCTCCCCCGCTCGCCTCACTTTCTGCTTTGTAGAATGGGTTAGGGAGCTTTCTTTTCTTTTTAGCCATTGTTTACATTAGACTCACGTAATGACCTCTTTTAATGTTCATTTCACTGCTCGACCTCCTACACTTGCCCCAATCAGCGTTGCTTAAGTCCAAATGGTCTCACAGCACAGAGAACCTTCGGGACGGAGAGGCGCCTCAATTCCCCGGCTATTTTGCCGGTGAAGAGGTGACCTCTCAAGAGTCCCATGGCCAGAGCCCCTTCCACCGGGTCTCTGGGGGGGTGACGAACCTGCGCACCCCCTCCTTCGGCTGGAGTGCAGCTTCACCCCCGGGAGGTCCGGGAGGTGAGTCTGCTAGTGTGCCACCATCAACCGGAAGTCCTTGTCCGCTTTAACCTTTTTTCATAGGGAAAGTGTCTCAACCCTTTTATCATTCTAGTTGCCCTTTTCTGCACTTTTTTCAATGCTATAATATCCTTTTTGAGGTGTGGTGACCAGAACAGTACTCCAAATGAGGTCGCACCATTGATTTATACAGGGGCATTATGATATTGGTTGACTTGTTTTCAATTCCCTTCCTAATAATCCCAAGCATAGCGTTGGCCTTTTTTATTGCAGTCGCACACTGTCTCGACATTTTCAGTGAGTTATCTACTACAACTCCAAGATCTCTCTCTAGGTCAGTCTCTGCCAGTTCGGACCCCATCAACATGTATTTATAAATAGGAATTTTGGCTCCAATGTGCATCACTCTGCATTTGGCCACATTGAACCCCATTTGCCACGTTGACACCCAGTCACCCATCCTTGACAGATCCCTTTGAAGTGCCTCATAATCCTCACTGGTTCTCACCACCTTGAACAACTTCGTGTCATCTGCAAATTTAGCCACTTCATTGCTTACTCCCAACTCCAAAACATTAATAAACAAGTTAAAAAGCATTGGACCCAGTACTGATCCCTGCGGTACCCCACTGCTTACCACCCTCCACTGAGAAAATTTCCCATTTATACTCTCTGTTTCCTTTTAATTAGCCAGTTTTTTATCCACAAAAGGACTTGTCCTTTTATCTCGTGACTTTTGAGCTTATTGAGGAGGCTTTGATGAGGAACTTTATCAAAAGCTTTCTGGAAGTCAAGGTAAACAACATCTATTGGGCCCCCCTTGTCCACATGTTTCTTCACTCCCTCAAAGAACACTAACAAGATAGTGAGAAAAGATCTTCCCTTACAGAACCCATGCTGAGTCTGCCTCAATAGTTTTTGTTCATCAATGTGCCTACTAATTCTTTCCTTAATAACGGTTTCCACCAATTTACCCGGTATGGACATCAGACTGACTGGCCTGTAATTTCCCGGATCTCCTCTGGAACCCTTTTTAAAGATGGGAGTGACATTTGCTACCTTCCAGTCCTCAGGAATGGAGGCAGATTTTAAGGAGAGATTACATATTTTTGTCAGGAGATCCACAAGTTCACAATTGAGTTCTTTCAGAACTCTCGGATGTATGCCATCTGGGCCTGGTGATTTATCAGTTTTTAAGTTGTCTATCAGTTTTAGGACCTCCTCTCTCGTCACCTCAATCTGACTCAGGTCTTTCAACACCCCTCCCGAACTCAGCGGCTCTGGAGTGGGCAAGCACCTCTCATCTTCCACAGTGAAGACGGAGGCAAAAAATGCATTTAGCTTCTCAGCCATTTCCCTATCATCCTTCAGTACTCCTTTTACCCCTTGGTCATCCAAGGGCCCCACTGCCTCCCTGGCTGGTTTGCTCCTTTTAATATATTTGAAGAAAGTTTTATTGTTGGTCTTTACATTTTTCGCTATATTCTCCTCATATTCCCTTTTTGCCTGCCTGATCACAGACTTGCATTTTATTTGCCACAGCCTGTGTTCTCTTTTATCAGCCTCACTGTGACTAGCTTTCCACTGCTTAAAGGAATCCTTTTTACCTTTTACAGCTTCCATTACTTTGTTTATTAACCATCCCACATGGTTGGTGCCAACATGTACTATGACCACTGGCTGGTTAGGTTTCTTGGACTTTGATATCAAGTCATGCAGTTTTAATTAATGTTTTTATATCAAATATTTCTAGCCTTCTTTTACAGTGCCAGACAGCTTGCAAGCAAATTTAAAAGCCAACGGTCCCGTTCACACTCACCGATTTGGTCCGGGAGCGGGACAGTTTGGGGCCGGATCAAACCGGCGCGATCACACCACAACATCTGGGAAGCATCCGGCTTCTGTACCCAAACTGTCCCTTTCCCGGGATGAGCCGGCGCAAACTGAACCACCTACTTTGGTAGTTCACATGGACGCGCCACAGCAAACCGTCCTTGCGCCGGCACAACCCCGGGCCGGAGCCGAACTGCGCATGCTCGGACATGCGCAGTTCGGCCGGCCCCCGGTTAGGGCTGTGTTTTCTCCCCGGCGTTTGATCGCGCCAGGGAGAAAAGGCGGCGCGGCCGGGGGATCCATGGGATCCCGCCATGCCGTGTCAACGTTGGCGCAGCTTTTCAAGAGGCTATGTGGCAGGGGCCAACATCAAACTGATAAAATATAAAATGCAAACCAAATAGGAAATCAAACATAATTCAATCACACATCAACAATAATTCAGCTAACAAAACAGCAATCACCAGATAAGTATGGTGGACACCACAGCTTTCTCACACAACATTAGCTCATCTTTAAACATTGACTTTAATGAGCCTCCTAAATCTCAGTATCAAAGGACTCTGTAGGGTTGCTATTCCCCTGGTCTGGGTGGGGAATCCCCTGGTTTTTGGGGCTTCTGCCCACAGCTGACCAACTGGATGGCAGGGGAAACTCCATTCCCAAACAGTGACATCAATCATGTGATGATGTCATGTGGAAGTGACGTCATCATGTCAGGGACATCACATTGCGATGCTCCAGTTTGAGGGCAAAACTCTATGGTTGTCAGCAAGCTGCCAATGTGTTTTCTATTCTCTATTCTGGTGTTTATCTGTTCCCTATGTATGCGCTTGTCTGTTTTCGCTTTCCCATGTATGCCTGTTGAAGCGCTTAATTACCTAGTTGCAGGAATGTCCGTATCCCTCAAGGCCGCAAGTGGTGGATGGCGAGTAGGAGCTTGGGTGATCTCATGGTTCTATCCGTGAGAAGCAAATATGTTATGCTTAGCCAGGAGTGTTGCTTCCCAGGCTCAATGGCGCGCGCGGGAAACCCCGCGATTGGACCTCTGCTGTTTGAATTTACTATAATCATTTGGGTTCCATGCTTTTGCCTCATTCTGATCCTGTTATGCACCTATTGTTTCAAATAAAGTAAAACCATTTCTATAAGTGTGTGCTTCGTTGATGCAATGGGAGTCTGACAATGGTTTGAGGGCAATTTTACCACAGAGTTTTGCCCTCAAACCAGAGCATTGCCATGCAATGGCCTGACATGATGAGGTCTCTGTTTGGGGGTGGAGCCCCTCTCCACTCACAGAAGATTCCCTCGCACCCCCACCAATGTGTGGTGAGTACCTGGCAACCATAGGACTCCAGCTCTTCCACAGTATAAGAGGCCTGCACAGACAAGTTCCTATTTATTCCCCCTTATGATATGATGCTGTCACTTTGTGTGGGCTCTTTCTATCAATCTTAAACTGGGCCAAGTAGAGGTTAGCCCTTGGCCTAGGGCCAAACATAGTCTTGGGCCCTCCTTATATACCTGTCCCGGAAACGGGACTCCCGACCCCCCGAGGCTCGGCTCCCTGACCCCAGACGACTGCTCAGCAACACTCCCGCGACAACACTCACCAGGCAGGCCTCAGGAAGGTTCGGGAGGAGCAGGGCAGCCGGCGGCGGGGAGCGGGGAGACCGACGGGGAGACGGGACGGGAAGCGTCGCCAGGCGGGAAGGGAGAGCGCGCCGGGAGAAGAGGCGCCGGCGTCGTCCCGTGGCCACACCCAGAGCCCGGGGGCCGGGGGCGGAAGACGAGGGTGGAGGAGACAGCGGCAAACCCCGGAGCCGGCACGCGCGCACGCCCACGCCAACGGGCGGCATGGAGAAGCACCCGGCGCATTGAAAGCCTGACCACACCCACGGGGGAGCGTTGCGCTCTTTGTACGGGGGCGGGGCCGGAGAGGGGGGACGGCACAAGGGGAGGCAGGGCATGCTGGGACGGGGAAGCGGGGAATAAAAGGAGGAGAACGGAGGCGGCCAGGGATGACTCCTGGATGACAGAAGGTACAGAGAGAAGGAACCGGATACATCCAGCAGGGAGTAGTGAGGGAACGGTGACTTAACCTTCCCCACACTCCAGGTGTCTGAGGCCTTTATCCTCCGGGGAAGTGCGGGACGGGACGGCTAACCAGAGTGGCAGAAGTCAGGACGTCGGGGAGTTCGAGTGACGAGGACAGTGAGGCGTCGTCCTCCAGCTCCTGTGACAAACATTCCTTTTATGTATCTGGAGTTATGATGGTTCTTTTGTACCCACGTAAAAGCCTAACTTGGTCCATCCATTTGGGGAAGTGTCTTTAAAAAGATAAGAGAAAATTTAGTTTCTAGAGGAACTGAACTAGCATATCTCTAAATGCTGCAGCAGTG
>NW_015172555.1:1805830-1805970 GCF_001447785.1 Gekko japonicus
TGAGAGAGCTCTGACAGAAACTGCTCTTTATCAAGAACAGCTGTGCCAGAACTATGGCTTGCCCAAGGTCATCCAGCAGGTACAAGTGGAGGAGTGGTGAATCAAACCCGGTTCTCCCAGATTAGAGTCCGTACACTTAA
>NW_015172555.1:1806127-1806239 GCF_001447785.1 Gekko japonicus
GATGAATAGCTGCAGGCTAGTACCGACAGATAAAGTGCAAGATAAATCCCTTTCAGAAAGCTGGAGATAAGACTGTACTGACAGGCAGGGGAAGATACAGAATATGTGTATG
>NW_015172555.1:1808258-1815090 GCF_001447785.1 Gekko japonicus
CTTGCGCCGGCACAACCCCGGGCCGGAGCCGAACTGCGCATGCTCGGACATGCGCAGTTCGGCCGGCCCCCGGTTAGGGCTGTGTTTTCTCCCCGGCGTTTGATCGCGCCAGGGAGAAAAGGCGGCGCGGCCGGGGGATCCATGGGATCCCGCCATGCCGTGTCAACGTTGGCGCAGCTTTTCAAGAGGCTATGTGGCAGGGGCCAACATCAAACTGATAAAATATAAAATGCAAACCAAATAGGAAATCAAACATAATTCAATCACACATCAACAATAATTCAGCTAACAAAACAGCAATCACCAGATAAGTATGGTGGACACCACAGCTTTCTCACACAACATTAGCTCATCTTTAAACATTGACTTTAATGAGCCTCCTAAATCTCAGTATCAAAGGACTCTGTAGGGTTGCTATTCCCCTGGTCTGGGTGGGGAATCCCCTGGTTTTTGGGGCTTCTGCCCACAGCTGACCAACTGGATGGCAGGGGAAACTCCATTCCCAAACAGTGACATCAATCATGTGATGATGTCATGTGGAAGTGACGTCATCATGTCAGGGACATCACATTGCGATGCTCCAGTTTGAGGGCAAAACTCTATGGTTGTCAGCAAGCTGCCAATGTGTTTTCTATTCTCTATTCTGGTGTTTATCTGTTCCCTATGTATGCGCTTGTCTGTTTTCGCTTTCCCATGTATGCCTGTTGAAGCGCTTAATTACCTAGTTGCAGGAATGTCCGTATCCCTCAAGGCCGCAAGTGGTGGATGGCGAGTAGGAGCTTGGGTGATCTCATGGTTCTATCCGTGAGAAGCAAATATGTTATGCTTAGCCAGGAGTGTTGCTTCCCAGGCTCAATGGCGCGCGCGGGAAACCCCGCGATTGGACCTCTGCTGTTTGAATTTACTATAATCATTTGGGTTCCATGCTTTTGCCTCATTCTGATCCTGTTATGCACCTATTGTTTCAAATAAAGTAAAACCATTTCTATAAGTGTGTGCTTCGTTGATGCAATGGGAGTCTGACAATGGTTTGAGGGCAATTTTACCACAGAGTTTTGCCCTCAAACCAGAGCATTGCCATGCAATGGCCTGACATGATGAGGTCTCTGTTTGGGGGTGGAGCCCCTCTCCACTCACAGAAGATTCCCTCGCACCCCCACCAATGTGTGGTGAGTACCTGGCAACCATAGGACTCCAGCTCTTCCACAGTATAAGAGGCCTGCACAGACAAGTTCCTATTTATTCCCCCTTATGATATGATGCTGTCACTTTGTGTGGGCTCTTTCTATCAATCTTAAACTGGGCCAAGTAGAGGTTAGCCCTTGGCCTAGGGCCAAACATAGTCTTGGGCCCTCCTTATATACCTGTCCCGGAAACGGGACTCCCGACCCCCCGAGGCTCGGCTCCCTGACCCCAGACGACTGCTCAGCAACACTCCCGCGACAACACTCACCAGGCAGGCCTCAGGAAGGTTCGGGAGGAGCAGGGCAGCCGGCGGCGGGGAGCGGGGAGACCGACGGGGAGACGGGACGGGAAGCGTCGCCAGGCGGGAAGGGAGAGCGCGCCGGGAGAAGAGGCGCCGGCGTCGTCCCGTGGCCACACCCAGAGCCCGGGGGCCGGGGGCGGAAGACGAGGGTGGAGGAGACAGCGGCAAACCCCGGAGCCGGCACGCGCGCACGCCCACGCCAACGGGCGGCATGGAGAAGCACCCGGCGCATTGAAAGCCTGACCACACCCACGGGGGAGCGTTGCGCTCTTTGTACGGGGGCGGGGCCAGAGAGGGGGGATGGCACAAGGGGAGGCAGGGCATGCTGGGACGGGGAAGCGGGGAATAAAAGGGGGAGAACGGAGGCGGCCAGGGATGACTCCTGGATGACAGAAGGTACAGAGAGAAGAAACCGGATACATCCAGCAGGGAGTAGTGAGGGAACGGTGACTTAACCTTCCCCACACTCCAGGTGTCTGAGGCCTTTATCCTCCGGGGAAGTGCGGGACGGGACGGATAACCAGAGTGGCAGAAGTCAGGACGTCGGGGAGTTCGAGTGACGAGGACAGTGAGGCATCGTCCTCCAGCTCCTGTGACAATACCCATTCCCCAAAGCTGTCAGTAGGTAACAGTGTATTGAAGTACATATGAACATAATACGTGTATTAGTTCATTGAGTCTAAACTATTTAATTAAAAACCCTGAATGTTAATTCACTAGATAACCAAACAGATGTCCCATTGGACTCTGTTAGATATTGACCTGGTGAAAGGCTAGATGTTTGCAATTTTATTCATCCTTTGGCTATATTGTGGGCCTTCTGTGAAAATAGATTCAGGTGGGTCGCCGTCTTGGTCTGAAGCAACAGAACAAAGTTTGACTCCAGTGGCACCTTTAAGACTAACAAAGTTTAATTATGGGCATAAGCTTTCATGCCCCCCCCCCCATCTCTTATATGAAGTGGCTTGGAATGGGAATGGTCATACAGTGAGAAATGTTCAATGTGACAGGCAGATCCCAGGACTTTCAAGGTCAAAATAACATATTGAATTTCATATTTAAAGAAAGCAAAACAAACCTTGAGTGGAAAAAAATGGAACTAGTAATTCCTTTTAGTGGGATAGAGAAATCTTTGGTCACTTCAGTAGAGCTTGTGTGAATTTAATGCACCAAAGTCACTTCTAGCCAAACAATGCATCCATTTGCAAATATTACACTTCACATTCTATTGATGTTCTTTTTAAAAGTAGTGATTCATGTAATCAGAAAATATAAATCTTGAACAGTTTGATATTTTTAAACTGGATGAGTGTCCATGCTTTTGTTATTACTATTTTAAAAATCTAACACAAGTGTTACCCCAATTAAAGTTCATTCTCCATATTAACATAAGTCAAGCTATCGCCATCTTTGATTGCCTAGGGTTTCATGGTCCAGACTAGCAAATTTTATCACTCTCATAATTTTTCATGGGACAACAGTTCTGGATTTCTTTGAAAATCTAACAAGTTCTTCATAGATTTCATTTAGGCATGAGGATTAATGATGTTTCCAGATTTATTCTTGTGTCTTTTAATATACGGTATCATTTTCCCCCAGCTTGAAATGCAAAAATAAACCTACTGAAGTCACTGATTCTAAAAAGTTAATTTCTTCATCATAAAATGATCAAAAAGGCAACTCTTCAATGACCAACAGTTTCAGTGTTCCAATTCTTCTCCCTTTAAATGGCCCACTAAGTTTTGTTCTAAATAAAAGCAAAAACTTCAGGGTATTCATCTTGTTTTATGAGAATTGCTGGATGAATGCTGACCTTCAAACCTCGATTCAATATCCTTGTTCTAACTTCTAGAGCCCAGACCTGGCAAACTTTAAGTAATGACCCTTCAACCTATGAGTGAAGACCAAATTTCAATTTGAGGCTGGTTAAATCCATGGGACAAGACAGAAGGGCTTTTGCAGTTATGACCCCTGCTTTTTGGAAAAGTTTGCGCAGAGAAATCCACTTCAGCCCAGATGGTTTGGCATTAGGGTTGCCAACCTCCAGATAGTGGCTAGACATTGCCCACTATTACAACTGACCTCCAGGTTACAGCGATCAGTTTACCTGGAGAAAAGGCCACTTTGGAAGGTGGATTATACCACATTGAAGTCCCTCCCCTCACCAAACCCCACCCTCCACAGGCTCCACCCCCAAAATCCCCAGGTATTTCCCAATCCAGACCTGGCAACCCTATTTGGCATTCAGGAGGATATATAAGACTAAGGTTGCCAATCTCCAGCAGGGACCTGGAGACCTTCCTCTATTACAGTTGATCTCCAGACAATAGAAACCAGTTCCCTGGAGAAAATGGCTGCTTTCGAGGGTGGACACACTATGGCATTGCATCCTGCTAAAAAAATCCTTGTGAAGTCCCTCCCCAAACCCCACCCTCTCTAGGCTGCACCCCCAAAATCTCCAGGTATTTCCCTACCCAGAGCTGCCAACCCCATGTAAGACGTTGGGGTATATACAAATTGAATAAATAAATAAATAAATATAAATATGTCAGACTATTTATTTATTGAGGCAGCTTACAATTGAGACACTAGAACAAAGCAATTAACAACTACCCATTAAGAAGAAGCCAAGACCTTAAAAACCAGCCACTGAAAACAAGGCAAGGCATAAAAAGGGGTTTTCTTGTGCCTTTCCTTCGGTACACTGCCACCAACTGCTCGATTTTGGAAATTCCCACCGAGAGAGCCAGAACTCCCAGCTTCCCTTCTGCATTGCCAGGCAAAGGCTCCAAGATCCCCAGGCAAAGTGGCCTGGAGAAAATAGCTTCCTTAACCCAAAGTGGCAATCAGCATTTCCCTGGGCGTGTAGTACAGGGCCATGAGAACTAAGCACCGATGCAACCCTTTCTGCCCTCCCTCTCATGATCTGCCTAAGTTCACAGAATCAGCATTGCCATCAGATGGCCATCTGGCCTCTGATTGAAAACCTCCAAAGAAGGAAAACCCACCACCTCCCGAGGAAGCTTGTTCCACTGAGGAGAAGCTCTCACTGTCTGGAAGTTCTTCCTAATGTTTAGCCGAAAACTCTTCTAAGTTAATTTCAACCCATTAGTTCTGGTCCGGCCTTCTGGGGCAACAGAAAACAACTCCGCACCATCCTCTATATGACAACCCTTCAAGTCCTTTCCTTTCTGAAGTCTCCAGCAAAATATGGGTCCATTCTGCATCTGGCATTCGCTCCACATTTTTTCAGCCCTGAGGAAAAGGTGCAGCTCAAAGCCACATTCAGATCCCCTGGGGCAATGCTGTACTGACTGTGGTCACCCCTGATTGGGCCTTAAATCTATGCAGAAGGTACCATAAAACCCAATGAACAAGAAAGTGAAGGCAGCCTGCAGTGTAGAGGGGAGATTTACAACCTGACATGGCTGTGGAAAACCTGCAGGAAACGGATGGGTGCAGAATCAGCCGCAATTCAGCCTCCTGTCTAAGAGTCAGATTCTAGTGAAGATGTGAGCAGGCCATTTCATTGCATTCTGCTGGGAGAGCCATTTGTGTTTATGAAGATTTGATAGCTTGGTACTGACCAGAGCACCTGACAGGATGGGCGACACTTAGGAGCTGTCAACAGGGAAAAGCTATTAAAACCATGTGTGAAGCTTTTGCAAGTCCCCAGACTCAAAATACTGGGATGTGGCCCCAGAATGAAGGATGTTCTGTGCTCTGCAGGCATGCTTGGTCAGAACTCCTCCAGAGTAGTCCTCTCAGGCTGAGACAGCGAGACCCAGAGGGCATCAACAGGAGCTGGTAATCAGAAGCTGGCACCAAGGAACTGAAGCCAGAGGAACACACAGGCGGCAGGCCTATGCTGAGTGCACCAGCTGGCCCAGCAAAGCAGCTTTCTCAAGCCTCCTCCTAAATAGGCTAGGAGGTGACCAAGATCAGCTGCACTTTGGGCAGGTGTTGGGCTTCTGTGTCTGTTCTGTGCTTTGGCCAGGATCCTGCGAGAAAGTACTGTCCTCAGCACTCCGCTCTAGATCTACAGGGAGGTTATGGACAGCCACTCAGGCACTTCCCCTCCTTTGTGCTGCCTCAGCCCTGGCTGAGGGTCCTGAGGGGCTGCAGGCCCGGGTTGGGGTTCTGCCTGGTGGAGGCTTAGCCGCTGACTCAGGGGCTGGTGGCGAGGCTTCTTCTGCAGGGTCTGGCTGTGTGGCTTCTGGTGCTGCTGGTACTTCCTCGGCAGGTGCTGGTACATTCCTGGCAGGCACCTCTGCAGTGTTGGTCCCTCAGGTCCTCCTCAGTCACTGGTAGGGTTACCAGGTCTCTTCTGATCTGCAGCGGGGAGCTCCCAGCTTCTCGTCGGGATTTTTCTGCTGGTGGTGACATCATCATGCTAGGGCTCTCACACATGCGCTAGCATTTGTGGCAAAATCCTATGGTAACCATAGAGTTTCCCCTCCCAAATGCTATAGGGTCACCATGCAACAGCCCCAGTATGACGACGTTACTACCGGTGACGTCACTGCGTCAGGGGCATCCCTGTGGAATGCTGCTGTTTGGGGGTGGGGCTTCCCCCACTGGCCAGCTGTCTGGCAGTGGATTGGGCCCCCCAAAATTGGGGGGTCCCCGGCCCCCACTAGGGGGATGGCAACCCTAGTCACTGACCTTGATGTTTCAGGCTTCTCTCCTGAAGAGTCAGATTTGCTGGGCTGGTCAGAGGGGGTCATGACATCAGGGCATGTCTCCACACACCTGAACAGCCACCATTCAATTCTAATGGAGAGATCTCAAGCATGACATTTAGGGACAATGTTGTGTTAGGGACAAACATGCCTACGAGTCCTGATGCAGGTAGCCCAGTTGAAGATCCCAGTGAACAGCAGCGATTCAGGTCTCTTTCTCCAGGAAAGGTTCAGCTGCTGAGGGACACTTTTTAATCACCCAGCGACTTTCACTAGATTTGGGTCTATCTCTCCTTTATTATAAAGGAGTTTTGGGTGCCAGAATTCTAAAATGCGCCCCGTTAGTGTATGGGCGGAAAATATGCCACTCAGAAGAGCTGCCTCCAATGACTGGCTCCCTCAGCCAACCTGCCCTGCCATTGGCTGGGTGGCTGGGAGGGGAGGGAGCCAGTCATCGGAGCCAGCGTCTTCTGAGCGGCCATCTTCCCCACATACACTAAGGTACGCTTTGAGCCCAGCGGCGAACGGAGCTGATAGGCTCCGTCCGCCGGCTTCCCCCCCTCCAGCCCCCATCCTGCCCAGCGAACGGGCCCTGCACGGCCCGTCCGCCGCCTCCCTCCCCTCCAGCCCCCATCCTGCCCGGCGGACGGGCCGTGCTCCGTCC
>NW_015172555.1:1815682-1838401 GCF_001447785.1 Gekko japonicus
GGTCCCCTCCCCCCCTTTTTCTCTCTCTCCCTTCCCAACATTCTCTCTCTCACCCACTCTGTTTCCCCCCTCTGTTTCTCTGCCCGTCTTCCTTCTCAACTATCCTTCCTCCCATTCACTCTCTTTCAATCTCTGTCTTTCTACCCATCTACCTTCCTTCCTTACTTCCTTCCTTCCTTCATTCCTTCCTTCCTTCCTTCCTTCCTTCCTTCTTTCCTTCCTTCCTAGCTTTCTCCCTTCCATTCTTTCCAAAATAATACCATTAACCCCACTCTGTCTCCCCCCCTTTTCTCTCTTTCCCCCCTCTCTAACTCTGTCTCTCTCTCTCTACCTCCTCTTCTCCATTCCTCCCTTCCACTCGCCCTTCCTTCCTATCTAGGGCCCGTCGTCTACCGCCACGACGGGCTTTCCTTACTAGTCACCACTATAATGGAAGCTTTTTGAACCTGCATTTCTGCACAAATCTTCCTGCGCATTATTCAGTTCAGATAGAATTTTGAATATACCAATTTGATAACATGATTCAATATATGGGAATGTATAGAAGATATTTGGATTTACGGTTTTAGCAGAATTCTCTAATTGCCTCTCTGTGCTCTGCACATTTTTCCCCTTTCAATGGACCACAGCTGAACTGTCTACAGACATTTTTATCCTCTTTGGGGTTAGCTATCATTGTTTAGCACATTGACTTATTAGGGAAGATGAATGTTGGCTTCAGTGTACAAATTCCTTTCTCTGGTGCTTTATAGAAAAATCACAAAAAAAGCATTATATACTATAAATGATGAATGATATTTCATTATATTAGCCTTCTGTTTTACTTTCAGGATTGTTTTTCCAAAGGGGTCTGAAATATTGGATAACTCAAATGCTTTTGTGTAATAAGTGCCTCTGAATAAGTATACTGTGTGGGCTTTTCCAGCAAATGGCACTTGATGATGTATTATCCTGCAGAGGTGACAAAGGTAGATATACCATGCCGTGCAAACTTTGTATTATCCAGCAGAGCTTAAAATCAGAGACTGGTGGGGCCAGGAGAATTTAATTACTGACTTTCTAAGCCACCGTGGCATGAATTTATGTGTAATATCTAGGCTGTGGTCACACATGCAGTTTGTGGCCCTATAGTGACGTTACCCAAGTGGAATAAATGGGCCCCTCCAGATGATGACATCTGCCTCCCGTGACACAGTCAGCAGCCCGTATTTTTCTGCAGTACAAGCAGAATATACAGATACTGGGGAAAGTCTGGTATGAACACAGTTCCCTCCGGGTTTTCCAACGTCGGAACTCTCCTGCAGCAAAAGGAACCCAGAACGTAATCTGAACTTGCAGATCAGTTTCCATCACTGTTTGTTGTTGTTGTTGTCCATATGCGCATGAGCACATATGTGCATCCATCTGCCTGCATTTAAATAAAACCCACTGTGGCATCCTCGCTTATTGGGGAGGTGGTTTTACCTTTAAAACACTCTCTGTGTACCTAAACTTGTTAGATTTCTGCTGCCACCAGGAATTAAAAATTCCAAATCTCTCTCTTTTGGTAGAATGACCTAGGGTCTGGGCACTTCAGAAGACTATGTGGCCCTGAGGAAGGACTATTCTGATTTCTGGGATGAGTTTAAACAAAAAAATGATTTATTTAGTAAAGAACAAAAAAGGTTTCTGGTTATTTTAAACTGTTGCTGATGAAAGGAACTTGTAAATATAACTGGCAAAGCTTGGTGTCACAGTCTCTCAAACTCCCAAAACTCCACTCTGACAGGCGTAGACACTCAGTCTAATCTCTCTCTCTCTCATATAGGCTGAACTCTTTGTCTTATTCACACAGAATAGACTCAAATCTCGTATTCACACAGACTAAACTGTTTGTCTTATTCACACAGAATAGACTCAAATCTCGTATTCACACAGACTAAACTGTTTGTCTTATTCACACAGAACAGACTCAAAAACTCCCATTGTCACACAGACTATGCTCTCCCTTCAATCTTCACACACAGAATAACTCTCCTAGACACCCCTCCTCCCACACTCTCAGTCATCAGCCAATCACATCACGTCTCCCTCTATCACTCTCCTTACAGTACTTCAGTCAAACTAAACATTTAAAGAAACACACACCACAAAAATATGTAATCATTATACCCACCCTTTTACAGCTCGTCCTGTGGCTGAAGGGCAACACTAATGTGGATGCTCCCCCATGGGATGGCTACATGGGTAACCCACCACAAAGATGGTTACCCTGGATGAAATGGTCCACTACACTTTGAACCGGTACAATTTGAGGCACCACTGTGCCAAGTCACCAGTGTGACTGCAGCCTTAATGCGGTTTAACCTGTGTTTCCTGGCTTGCATAGTGCACCCCCACACCATGTTTGTATGAACTGACTGTTTCAGACAATGGGCTTAAAATAACAGGCCCCCATTACATTATTTGTCAGTCAGTTCAGTTCAGTCACCTTTAATGGCATAATGAAACAGTAAAACACATATCGTAATAATTCCAACAAACTAAAATATAGTAAAAACAATTAAAATACATACGTTTCAATTTAAAAGCCTGTATCTGATTTTAATCACTTCAGCTAGAAATTTAGCAACCAAAGCTGTAATTCCAGGGTTGGTGTCATTTAAGAGGTATTTGATAATTCTATCTTTATTAACATTAGGACTAAAAATCAATGACAGTGGCAAAAGTTCCTTGCAAGTGGCTGTATGAAACTGGCAATCTAAAATGATATGTTGATTTGAGCCAGGAGATTTTAAGGAACAATTACACAACCTTTCATGAGAGGGGATTTTTAAAAATCTGTCCAATAGCATATTTGAGGGGAGGATGTTTAATTGGGCTAGTTTAAATGCTCTACGGTGTAAAAGAACATCAAGATTGTGAAGGTGCTTTAGCCATTTGGTTATGTTGTGTTACAAGATTCAAAAAAGCCTGAGATGAAGAATGAGGATATAGAGGACACAGTTTTTGAATTTCTAAATTGAACAGTCTTTGTTGTTTAATTATCCAAAAGATAGCAGTTACTTCCAACAAAAGGAAATACTCAATAGGAAAACCTAATTGGTTAATTTTCTTTTCAGTGCCCACCCAGCGGTTCGAAAGCATTAAAAATAGCAAGTAGATAAATTGGGTACCTGCCCCTAGGTGGCAGGGGGCGCCCTCCTCCTCATGAGGTGTGTAGCGAGAGCATCGGTGGCGGCGGCGGTGCGGTGGGCAAGCGGCCCTGGCGACCCAGTGGGCACGGCGTCAAGCGACAGAGTCCGGCGGAGGCGGAGTTCTGGGGGCGCGATGATGTGGGGGCACAGCAGAGCCGGCAGGACGTGGGGCAGAGCTGCAGCTGGTGCGGGGCCGCGCACCAGGATGGGCCCACCGGAGGACACTGACACTAACCCTAACCCTACCACTAACCCTACCACTAACCCTATCCTAACCCTAACCCTAGCCCTAGCCCTAACCCTAACCCTATTCCTAACTCTAATCTAGCCCTAACCCTACCCTAACCCTAACCCTAGCCCTTGCCTTAACTCTAACCCTAACACCAACCCTAACCGTATTTTTACCCTAACCCTAGCCCAAAGCCTAACCTTAACCCTCTCCCTCTCCCTAACCCTATCCCTAGCCCTAAACCTAATCCTATCCTAACCCAAACCCTAACCCTAAACTTAACCCTAGCCCTAGCCATAACTCTAACCCGAACCCTTGACCTAGCCTTAACCCTAACCCCAACAGTATTCTAACCCTAGCCCTAACCCTAGGCCTAAACCTAATCCTATCCTAACCCTAACCCTCGCCTAACCCTAACCCTTACCCTAGACCTAACACTAACCCTAGCCCCAACCCTAACCCAAACGCTAGCCTTAGCCTTAGTAACCCTAGCCCCCCTAGGCCTAAACCTAATCCTATCCTAACCCTAACCCTAGCCCTAGTCCCAACCCTAAACCTAATGCTAGCCTTATCCCTACCCCTAACCCTAACCCTAACTCTATCCTAACTCTAAACCTAACACAAACACTAGCCCTAAACCTAACCCTAGACCTAACCCACACCCTAACCCTAGCCCTAGTCCCAACCCTAAACCTAATGCTAGCCTTATCCCTACCCCTAACCCTAACCCTATCCTAACCCTAACCCTAGCCCGAACTCTAACACTAACCCTATCCTAATCCTAGCTCAAGATCTAGCCCTAACCCTAACCCTAGCCCTAGCCCCAACCCTAACCCTAACCCTAACGCTAGCCTTAGCCCTAACCCTATCCCTATCCTAACCCTAGCCCTAATCCTAACCCTAATCCCAATTCTAATGCTAGCCGAACCCCTAACCCTATCATAATCCTAACCCTAGCCCTAACCCTAACTCTAGCCCTAACCATCACCCTAACCCTAACCCTAGCCCGAACCCTAACCCAAACCTAATACTAACCCTAACCCTAGCCCTAACCCTCACCCTAACCCTACACTTGTGTCTCACCTAGCCCTAACCCTAACGCTAGCCGTAGCTCTAGTCCTAACCCTAGCCCTAGCCCTAGCCCTAGCCCTAGAACCAACCCTAACCCTAACGCTAGCCTTAGCCCTAGCCCTAACCCTATCCTAAACCTAACTATAGCCCAAGCCCTAACACTTAAACTAATAAGAGCCCTAGCCCTAACCCTAACCCTAAACCTAGCCCTAACCCTTAGCCCTTACCCTAACACTAGCCCTAACCCTAGACCCAACCCTAACCCTATCACTAGCCCAAACCCTTGCTCTCACCCTAAACCTCACCATAACCCTAACCCTAACCCTCACCCTCACCCTAACCCAAGACCAAAACCTAGCCCTAACCCTAATCCTATTCTAACCCTAACCCTAGACCTAGCCCTAACCCTAACCCTAACCCTGGCCCTAGCTCTAGCCCTCACCCTCACCCTAACCCTCTCCCTAACCCTAACCCCAGCCCTGGCTCTAGCTCTAGCCCTAACCCTAACCGTAACCCTATCCTAACCCTAACCCTAAACCTAGCCATAGCTCTAGCCCTAACCCTAGCCCTAATCCTAACCCTAAACCTCGCCCCAACCCTAACCCTAGCCCTAACCCGAACTCTAGCCCTAACCCTAACACTAACTCTCACCCTACCCTAGCTCTACCTCTAGCCCTATCCCTAACCCTAACCCTAACACAACCGTAGCCATAGCACTAGCCCTAACCCTAGCCCTAAACCTAACCCAAGTCCTAGCCCCAGCCCTAACCCCAAACCTATCCTAACCCTTCCCCAAACCCTAGCGCCAACCCTAACCCTAACCCTATCACTAGCCCTAACCCTAACCGTAGTCCTCACCCTAACCCAAAACCTAACCCATACCCTCACCCTAGCTCTAGATTTAGCCCTAACCCTAATCCTAGCCCTAGCCCCAACCCTAACCCTAACGCTAGCCCTAACCCTAACCCTAGCTTCAACCGTAACCCTATCATAACACTTTGCCCAGGTCAGCTTACCCCTCACAGATCTCCTAAAAACTAAGGGGAAGGGCCCTGAGGCGACAAAGCCGAGAGCCACGCTGCCATGAAGCAATGAGTGTCAAGAAGCGTTCGATCGCCTAAAGGCCTTATTCACCTCAGAACCGGTGCTGGCCCACACCAATGAAACGAAAAAATTTATTGTGCAAACTGATGTGTCTGATGTTGCCATGGGGGGCAATTTTGCAGGAGGGGGACGATGGTGTGTTGCATCCCTTAGCTTACATTTCCAGGAAATTCAATGACACAGAATGTAACTGGTCAGTTTGGGGAAAGGAGGCGGTGGCGATAAAGCTTGCCCTATCCACATGGAGGCATTGGCTGGAGGGGGCGAGGGTCCCATTCAAGGTATGGACTGATCACAACAACCTTGAGACTCTTAAAACACCTCAGAGCCTCAATGCCAAACAACTCTGACAGGCCAATTTCTTTTCAAAGTTTCAATTCACTCTTCACCATTTCCCGGGGTCGGCTAACTTTTTGGCCAACGCCCTATCCCACCTTCCCCAACACGAAAGCCAATGGGATGTTTTCCTGGACTCAGTGTTCATGCCCTCACAGTTGGGCGGAGCGGTGACGATGCGCAAACAGGCTCGCCTGGCCGCTCCACCCCCTGCGCCGCTGCCAATGGGACCTACAGGGGCGGGCAAGGGGGGAAAGGACTTTTGGCACAGTAAATTCGCCTCCACTTTTTTGGAGGAGGATAAAGCCATTATGGAAGTGGAGGAGGACTTTGAACTCAGGGGAAATGGCTGTTGGTACCGGGGTCATAAGATGTTCATTCCTCTCTCCCTCAGGGGGGAGGTGTTGCAGGCAGTACATGGCTCCAAACTGTCCGGACATTCGGGTTTTGTTAAATCCCTGTAACTGCTCCAACAGCAATTTTGGTGGCCCCATATGCGCAAGAAGTTTATTCAGTCGTGCTAAATTTGCCCCATGAGTAAACCCCACCCGGGGAAACCCCCGGGACTATTGCACCCACTTCCGAACCCGAGTCAACCCTGGGAAGTCATCTCGATGGATTTTATAACTGACTTACCACCAAGCAAATCTATGACTGTAATTTGGGCAGTTGTGGATCTCTTTTCTAAACAAGTACACTTCGTTCCATTCACTTCACTACCTATGGCCAAAGCACTGGCAAAAGCGTTTCTCATGCACGTGGTGAGGCTACATATGCTACCCACTAAGGTGGTATCCGACAGGGGAACCCAATTTGTCTCCCGGTTTTGGGGGGAGTTGATGAAACTGATGGGAGTAGAACGTGGCCTCAGTAGCGCTTACCATCCAGAGACTGACGGTCAAACGGAACGAGTTAATCAGACTTTGGAACAATATTTGCAATGTTTTGCCAACTATCAACAAGACAATTGGCATGACTTGTTTCCCCTAGTCGAATTCTGTTATAATAATACTTGTCACTCCTCAACGGGAATGTCCCCATTTAAGGCATTGTATGGTTATGACAGCCCACCCATCCCATTTCTGGAAGGGGAAAAGGACATGGGACTGGGGGGTGCAGCTCAATGGTGTAAACAATTGCGGGATTCTTGGCCTCTGTTATGTAAGACATTGAATCCTGCGAAAGAGGCCTACAAAATGCAGGCTGATAAGAGAAGGGTGAAGGGATGGGCTCTACAGCCTGGTGACTCTGTGGAGCTCACCTCACAATATAGCTATCTTATAGTCATTCTAGGTATTATTCTACCAACTCAAGCACTCTCATGGAGTGAGAGTCAAGGCAGGGAGAGTGTCTCAAATTTCAGAAGGTCTGGCAAACTCCTGGAAGATGTAGAGGTCTCCAAGGCAGAAGGCTATAGGAGGCTCGACGCCCAGATGCCGAGCAAGAGAGGAACCCAGCAAGAACCGACGAGTCAAAATTATATATAGAAGAAGGGAAAAGACATCCACAAAATCCGAAGCTAAGTATTAAATAAGTATATACTCTATCACGGGTCCATCAGAAAATAAAAACATTAAAGGGGGGGAAAGGGAGCCAGGTGTGGGGGAAGACTTGCAGCAAAAGAGGAGGAAACCGGCTGTTAAACAGAGCAATTGCTGACATACACAGGCAAGGCAAGAGAGAGAGACAGAATGTTTTAAAAAGAAGTTAAAAAGCTTATCTGATGAATAAATCTTTGAATCCTGTTCTTGTGTTATTTCCGAGGTAACAGAATAGGAGGATTGTCGCTTTAAAAAGTCCGAGAGCCATTTTGGAGTGGAGAGGATGAGGCTTTTTGGAGAGGCGACGCAGAGGCGATCAGGAGTTTGGACGAGACCTGGAAGGGAGGAGCAGCATCCAGGACCTGATGAGAGAGGGCGGAACTTAACAGATGGGGAACGAATTGCATGAGGCACAGACCAGTGAGAAGAAGCGGCAAGACAGGACAGAAGACTGAGAGGAAGAAGCAAGGGGGACTGGATACGAAGAAGGACACAGGAAAAGAGAACCGGCGAAGGAAGTAAATAGAAGACGACCAGGAAGTTGCATTGCAGAACTTTTAAGAAATAACAAGCAGAATTAAGTAAAATTAAGTAAAGCTAACTGTAATAGAGAATATAGGGAGAAAGTAAAGAGGGAATAAAAGAGAGGGAGAAGAAGGAAATAGAAGTGAAATTGGGACGAGGAGCTAAAAAAATAATAGAGTTCAACCAGGAAGTGAAGGGAAACACGTGACACAAATACAAATACAAAAATACTAAATAAGTAAAACGGAGGACAGGTAACACATATATAGAGAAAATAAAATATAATAATAATACCAAGAGTAAATAACTAAAGTAAATAGACACAAAACTTAGAAAGGAATACAAAAAGCATATAGAATTAAATATTTAAGATAGAAGAATAAATAAGGAACAGGAAATAACAAGAATAGTGAGCAAAGCAATAAGAATTAATAATAATCTTTTTTGAAAATAAAAATAAAGTAATATTATTAATAAATTGATAAACCATTAAATAAATAATTATATTAGAGAAGGAAGAAAAACAATCACAGGAGAAACAAAACTATCAAATAAAATACATGGCTTCAGGAGGTAGTGGCAGTGGAACCAGGAAAGGATCTATTCCATCACCGGGCCAAGTACAGTTAAAAATAAATACAATGTCTACAACACAAATATCACTTAAAGATTTAAAAGCTATGGTACATGATTGTGTATAAGAAGCAATGAAAAAAGAGATAGATCCTATTCATGAAAAAATAGACTTATTAACAGATCATATTAAAACAGAAACGGAAGAAATAAAAAAGCAGATAGGGGAAAACAGACAGAAAATCATAAAGTTAACAAATTATAAAATAGAAAAAAAGACTAATGACCTGGAGTATGAAGTACAGGAATTAAAACTAAAAAATGAAAAAGTGGAGGAAACCTTGATAAACCTAGAGATGGAGAAAGCTGCACTCATTTTGAGGTGCCAAAATATTCCTGAAAACATACATAAAAACCTGAAGGAATTAGTGGCTGAGACCTTAGCAAATCAAACCTACGTAGGAACTAAAGAAGAAATAGAGGAAGGAATAGAGGCGATATACCGAGTAAGTAAGTTTATTAAGAACAGTCATAAGACCAGCAAAATGAACCAAAATATTAAACACAGAGTCTACAACATAAGAACACAAGGAAGTATAAAAAACAAAGAGAGGCACATATAAAATTTTACAAGAGGGAATTGAAAGAAAAAATACTTGGCCACTAACGAGAAAAAAATAAAGATAAATGACACAGAGATAAACTTTTTAAAAGAGGTACCATGGAGAGTTAGGGAGAGAAGAAGAAAATATGGCACTCTAACAAGTCTACAAAAAAAATCAAATCAGCTACCGTTGGCTGATTCCAGAGGGCGTCCTGTTTACCTTTAGAACAAGAAGACAAAAAAAATAGATTCCATACATAAAGTAGAAAATTTTCTGGAGCAGTATGGTGAGGACCTAGGTTGGCAAAAAGAGAGAGAAGAAGAAGAGGAGGAGGAAGAAGAAGAAGAGGAAGAAGAGAAAGAAAGACCAGATATTAGAACCGAGAAAGTGAACAAAAAGAACAGGGAAAGAGAGGTGGAAAGCTAGAGGGAAAGAAGAAAAGCTCAAAGATACACCCATCATAAATACAAACAAGGCTCCAACATAGAAATAAAGCCCACAACTTCAAAAACTAAATAGGAAGAAATAAAACAAAACATGTCAAAGCTCAGAAATTTTAAAATTTTATCAATAAATGTTAGTGGACTGAACAGTCCCCCCAAAAGTCAAAAGATATTTCACCAAATTTATAAAATACAACTAGAGATTACGTGTATACAGGAAACACACATAAGAAAAAATGATAATAAACACTTAATAAAAAAATTGGGACAAGAGTTTATAGCAGCAGGGGGAAAGAAAAAGAATGGAGTAGTAATTTATGTTAGAGAGGCACTCTCCCCTGAATTAATATACGCTGATAAGGAGGGAAGAATTGTAGCAGTTAAAATAAGAAGGCAAGGCAAAGAAAGCATAATTGTGAATATATATGCGAATCAGAAACAGGAAACATTCTATAAAAAATTATATGAGGTGCTAAATAAAATAGATGGTCAGAATATATGCGTTTTGGGAGACTATAATGCAGTCTATGATACAAATATTGATAGGAAATCTCAAAAAAAAAAAAAGGGAAAAGAAGCAAGGGTCAAAAGTTTCCAAAAATATTTATGGACATGGCAGAAGAGTATAATTTGATAGATACATGGAGGACTAGGAACATACAGACAAGAGACTACACCTTCTACTCTGCCAGACACAACTCATGGTCCAGGATAGATATGGCTTGGGCGACAATGGGGTGGGTGCAGGAATTGGTAGAGGCAGACATATTGCCAAAAACATTTGCAGACCACGACCCCATTCTACTTTCTTTCAAAGAAATAAAGAAAAAACTTAGATGATGAATATAGGACTTCTAAAAGACAAAGAATTTATAAAAAAATACAAAAATTGAAATTCTGGACTTCTTTAAAAGAAATATACAACCAGAAGTATCCATAGAGACAGTATGGGAAACATTTAAAGCATATATAAGAGGGTGGTGTATAAGCCAGGATGCATGGAGAAAGAAGAAAAGGAAGGAAGCATATAAGGAAATAATACAAAAAATTAAAATACAAGAAGGTAAATTTAAAAGCGATGGTGAAAGGAAAGGGGAAAATAAGTTAGAGATCTTGCAATATGAAATGAATTTATTACTAACACATGAAATAGAGAGAAAAATGGAATACACGAGAATATTTTTTTGAAAACGCAAATAAGTCAACAAGATGGCTGTCATATAGACTCAGGAAGGAAAGAGAGAAACGTACTATAATAGCATTGAAGGATGAGAAAGGGAACTTAAAACACAGTATACAAGAATTAAAAGAAATTGTGGAAAAATATTATCAGAATCTATATAAACAGGAAGATCAAGATAAGGAACAAATAAAGGAACATATACAAGGAAGGAATTATAAGGAATTTGAGGGAAAACATAGGGAGTTATTAAATGGAAACATAACAATGTGTGAAGTCGTGGAGGCAATTAATAAACAGAAGAAGAAAAAAGCCCCAGGCCCAGATGGAATTCCAGCAGAACTATATCAAGTCTTTGAAGAAGAGATTAGCCAACCATTTAAAGATTTTATACAAGGAATAGGGCAAATAGGGAAGCTACCTAACTCATGGTACCAAGCAGCAATAACTTTGATCTATAAAACAGAGACAGACCCTACAGATATAAAAAATTATAGACCAATATCATTACTGAATGTTGATTATAAAATATTTACAAATATATTGGCAACAAGATTTTTAAAAGTGTTAGCTCAGATAATACACCAAGATCAGGCAGGCTTTCTACCAAAAAGGCAGATAAAAAGTAATATGAGGACAATTTTGGACGCTGTAGAATACTATGAACAACACCCAGGTAAACAAATGGCTTTGATGTTTATGGATGCAGAGAAAGCCTTTGACAATTTGTCTTGGGAATTTGTACTTCAAAAGCTAAAAAGTTGGAGGTGCGGACCAAATTTTTTGGGAATGATACGAGGAATATACAACAGACAATGCGCCAATATAATTATAAATGGAGATATATCCTCACAAATCGAGATCCATAAAGGAACACATCAGGGCTGCCCACTCTCACCACTGTTATTCATATTTGCATTAGAGACATTAAACAGTGAAGTAAGAGAAGATAGCAAAATTTTAGGACTGAAAATCAAAGGAGAAGAAGTTATTAGCATTTGCGGACGATGTGGTGTTTATAATGGAAGACCCATTAGTCTCAAGCCAGTATTTATTAAAGAAGGTACAAGAATCTGGAGAAAAAGCAGGTCTAAAAATTAATTTGAAAAAAACTAAAATAATAACAAAAAAACTGTACAGATAAGATAAACCAAGAATTATATAAGATAACAAATATAGAAATAGTGAAGAAAATTAAATATCTAGGAATAACACTATCTAACAGGAACAGTACAATTCTCAAAGATAATTATTATAAATTCCTAGAGGGAATTAGGAAAGATATGACACGGTGGAAAACCCTACAACTTTCTCTAATGGGCAGAATAAATACCATAAAAATGATGATATCAACAAAATTTTTATTCTTAGCCCAAAATATACCCATACTAAAAAACTCTAAAATCTTTATAGAATTGGACAAAGAGGTGAAAAGGTTTATTTGGCATCCAAAACGTGCAAGAATTAAGTTGAAAACACTTCAAAATAGGAAAGAAAGAGGGGGATTTGGGCTTCCTAATTGGAGATTATATTACCAAGCCACAGCACTAACTTGGATCAAAGATTGGTTAACTCTAAACAACACCAGAATTTTAAATCTAGAAGGGCATGACCTGAGTATGCCTATATCTGGTACGGGAAGGATAAAGTACACACAACTTTCAAACAACATATGATTAGAGGGGCTTTAATATGGATTTGGAATGAAATTAAAGAAAAATATTATAGGAAGACACCGAAATGGGTCTCACCACTGGAGGCGTATATAAAGTCATCCCTTATAAACCCGTGGGATAGAGAAAGCTATCAAACACTGTTAGATGAAAATAATAGACTAAAATCAGAAGAAATACTACTAAAATTATATAAAATAAAGCTAACGTGGTGGGAAAATATGCAACGCGATATACTAAAGATAAGGAAATAGGATTCCAGGAAACAAAAACACAATTAGACAAGATCTGGCTATCCTCAAAGTGATAAAACAATACAAAAAACGTACAGGTTTTTATTAGAAGAGTTTATGCTAGATGAAATGGTTAGCTCGACTATGATAACATGGATGAGAGACATAGGACATACAATAGAACAATGGCCAAATACATGGAAGTCACTGAAATATGTAAGAGCGACTAACTATTAAAAAAATATTTATAAGGTGTACCACAGATGGTATTGGTCCCCAGATAAGATAGCGAAATGTCAACCGTCAATGTCAAATATGTGCTGGAAATGTAAAAAAAAAAATAGGGACGTTTTTTCACATGTGGTGGCGATGTGAGAAAGTAGAGAGGTATTGTAAAGGGATACAAAAACTTATTGCAGATATTATGAAGCTGAAGTTGGTCTTAACTCCGGAAATAGCATTATTAAACATGATTCCAGAGGAATATAAGCAAAATGACAAATACTTAATAATATATATAGTGACCTCTGCCAGAATATTAATGGCTAAATATTGGAAAAGTGATAGACTCCCAACAAGAGAGGAAATAGTATCCAAGCTGATGGAACTAGGAGAAATGAATAAGCTAATTATTAGCCTCCAAGGGAAAGATGGAAGTGTGTTTAAGAAAAGATGGGGAAGAGTATATAAATGGATGCATGAAATATGGGAAAATTCAGATCTAAATTTATAAATGTATAAATGAATGAATCTAAGTAAGCTTGGACTTCTCAAGTTATTTGAAGGAAGAATGGTTGTAAATAATTTGGAAAATGATAAATAAATGTTTAAAAAAATAAAGTTAAAAGAATCATCAACAAAGTCGCTGTCGAGGTGGACTTGCTGAAAAATTTGAGAAAATTGCATTCTGTATTTCATTTCAGCCTCCTGAAGAGAGATACGGGTTCCTGTCCCTGGCGATCGGTGAAACCGGTGCCCCCTCCTATCATGATTGAGGGCGAGGAGCAGTACGAAATATCACGGATTCTGGGCTCTAAGATCAAACGTGGAAAATTGCTGTATTAGGTTGAATGGGTGGGTTTCAGACCCCAGCACTTCGAATGGGTGGAAGTAGGGGATATTCGGGCCCCTGACCTGTTGCAGCAGTTCCATCAGGAGTTCCCGGACAAACTGGGAGACCTCCCGGAATGACTGGGAGATCTCCCGGGCTGGTCGGGAGAAGCTGATTTTTTGAGAGGGCAGTAATGTCAGCTACGCTGCCATGGGGGTTGGGGAGGTCATTCTGTGTCTAGTTAATTGCTATTGCATTCCTATCCCTGCTGTTCTGCCTGTGATGAAACACTTATCTCTACAGATCTGCAGGAGGAGGTTGTGTTGTCTGGGAGTCTCCTATGTACCGTGAGAGACTCCTGTTTCCCAGCTTTAGCCACCTAACGGTTTCCTAACTTGTCCCGCGTGCGGGAGGGTATCTATTTGTATGCCATGGGGGGGTGCATACGAACACCCTATATCCTATTAGGCTCTATGGGTGCCGCCATTCTTAACAGTGCCTGTGTTACTGCATCTATAGCTTTGCAATAAGAGTATAACCGTTCCTGAATGCGTTTACTTCGTTGTTAGCTGTGGGTTCTGTCCATTGACAGGCCTCTAATATCCCTTTCCCTCCTTTCTCGTGCTGCCCACCCAATCAGTCTACTTCATTCCACCATTTTAAAAAAGCACTCATTGAATGAGGTTTTTCTCTGGTGAAACAAAAAGGCCTTCACCCGCTGGCGGAAGATGGCAACACAATGGGCAGTCAAATCTCCCTGGGGGAAGAGATCTGGTCTCATTACTGAGAAGGCTCTTTCCTGGGTTACCACCAGCCTAATCTCTGAAGATGAGGACTCCAAAAGCAGGGCCTCGAAAGATGACCACAGTGCTTGGGGGGTTTGATAAGGGAGCATGTGGTCCTTGAGGGATGCTGGTCCAAACTGTGTGGGGTTTTACAGGTCATTAGAGACTGAATTCTTTGCTGATGTCTTATAGTGGGTTTGTTCTTATGGGAATGTTCAGTGCCATAAAAGTTCCAGTACTTATATATAAATTTTGCACTGATTTTCCCCAATTCGCCCCTCAGGACTTGGAAGAGTCCTGGAAAAAAGGTACCAGTACTCAGTACCACTGAGTCAGTAACAGCGCGCACGCACGTGCACACACACATACAGGCCTAATATGGATTGTGATACACTTTTTTGGGAGCAGATTATCTCGTCTGTAACTCTGGCTATTTCCTGCCATTGAAGTAATGAGAATGTCCGTCAGTAATGCACTTTCATTGATTTCATTGATTACTGTGTGACTTACTTCTGAATATATAAATATAATCAATGTGACATACTCATGAATAAATGTGTTTAGGTTCTGAAGCCCATAGGTCAATTAATTGGTTCCATTCTCATAGTATTAATGGAGTCTTTTTATTCTTACTCAATACAACTGACCGGAAAAGTAAGCCTGTTTCCTTTAGGAAATGACTGGATTTTTTTCACCTCAAGGGAATAAATTAAAAGTTATACACAGCCTATTAAATGTAAAGTGCTCTAATCTACAATGTCTCATATGGGGGGAAAGCAGCAGGAGATTATTGGTAGAGGCACATGAGAGGGAAGAGATCTGCTTCTTCTAGCAATTAAAAAGGTTACTTTTAAAGTATGAGGTTATTTATTTATTTATTTTCACAAAATATATGTCCATTCTCTCTTCCCAGCATCTTCACACTAGGAATGAGAATATGCCAAACGCTAATTTACTTCAGTGCCATGAGACTGCTGATAATAACTCCCTAGCCCAAGTGTCAGACGGTGGGGGGGGGGGAGGAGATTAACATTAATCAGGATTTCAATTAGCAAAACACATAAAGTCAGTGATGAATTCATAGAGACCACAAAGTGTAACCTTCCCCCATGTAGGTCAAATGTAATTAACTGACCAGGAGTGCATGAAAGCACAGGTTTCTTTGGTTCAAGGAGGCCTCAACTGGCATCTTTCTATCAAAGAACTAAAAAAAAAATTCTTCACACATCCCCCTTTTCAGGTATATACCTAAAGTTTTAATTTTTAGCATATGCCTATATCTGTGTCTATTAGTCTACTGGAAAAGTGAATGACAATCAAAATGCTTAAGACATTGGGGCTTCCTATTTACTTGTTTTAAAGGTAAAGGTAGAGGTTCCCTTGCTCGAAAGCCAGTCTAGTCCGACTCTAGGGATGCGGTGCTCATCTCCGTTTCAAAGCCGAAGAGCCAGCGCTGTCCGAAGACGTTTCCGTGGTCATGTGGCCGGCATGACTAAACACCAAGGCGCACGGAATCTGTTTTTACTGGTTTTACTGGTTTTTAAAAATTAAAATGATGAGTCAGGAGGGTGTGACAGATGAGAAAGTAGATGGAGATTTTTTAAAAAACAAAATTATCTTACATACTACTAGAACTCAAAGTCACTCAACAAAAAAAATGTCTTGCAGCAGATCTGGAACAGAGACAAGGAAGTTCTTCGTCTCGCAGTGGATAACGGACATACAGAGTTCGCCACAACACAATGTGGAGATGACCAGTTAGATCAAGAAAAAAGAATGGAGACATTCATGAAGATACAGAATGGGCAGGGGTGGTCTGGCCCTTTAGTTTGCCAGGGCAGTTCCGGGGGGGGGGGGAAGCTGCCCTATAGGGCTGCTGGCAGTCAACACCAAGGTGAGCCAAATCTACCCTGCCACACTGGCAGTGCCACTGCATCCAGCCAGGTCACAACAATTTTGGCAATGAGTACAGGCCTGCCGTTCCTCCCTTACAGCTGGTTTGCTCTAGGGCGGCAGTTTTTCGTAGGGCCGTAAACCGCCATCTGTAGCGGAGGCTTAGCCCATTCACGGGTTTGCAGCTCTGTTAGTGTGAGACCTCACTTAAGCCACGGTCCACAAACCCCACCGTGCCCCTTTGCATAACCCTTTAATTTGTTGAGATACTAAAAGTACTTTGAAAAAATGCCCAGGACAGATAGGAGCCATAACACTTATATCCCACAGAGCCTGAAGCACAACTAAGCGAAAGCAAAGTAAATTTTCCAAAAGACTATATAACCAGAATTGCCTTAAGGCCATTTTCCAAGGGCCATAACTCCCCCCCCCCTCAATACAGAAAGCCTTCACTTAAAAAGAGGTCACAGACGCTAATGCACTCAAAGAAGCCCACAAGGGAGAATGCCCTGCTATAGAGATAGTTATTGCAGTTAAAATAAAACTGAGTACAACACGTGATGTATGTGCATGCACAAATAAAGCAGCTGTTTTTACAACTACTGTAGGCAGTTACGTGTTGTAGTTGCCATACTAAGGCTGCGGTCACACGTAACAGAAGCCACACAAGTGAGACAGAAAACAGCCGGAGTTTCCGGGCACGATCTCACCAGCACATCTGGGAAGCGTAGCACTCCCGTGGCTCAACCGAGGCTTCCAGCCGAAACTGCGTGGCAAAAAACTAGTACCTTGGAGGTACTAGTTTCCGGAAACTGCGGGGCAAGGGCGGGCGTCTGATCGCGTTTCCGGTGGCATCCGGCGCCCGCCCATGTCCCCTTGCAAATAAGGTGTTTTTGTTTTGTCCAAGTCTCTATGGATGCGCATGCGCACCCAACGGAGCATGCGCATTTGTCATGTACACAAAAATAAAAAACAGTTTGCCGCGGCGCGCGCTTCTTCATTGAGCGCCGGCTTGTCTTGTGATCAGCACCTCTCCCTTGCCATGGTACCTCCACGGTACCTCCACAGGACCTCCACAGGAGGTCTGATCGCGTAACTGCGCAGTAGTTTGCCCCAGGGCAAACAGCCATGCTTCTCCTCTGCAGTTTCCTGCCCGTGTGACCGGGGCCTAAAAGTGGCAAAAAGCTGCATTTACCATGGACCTGGTCTGCTTGCTTGGGAGGAAGGTGTCACTGCAAGCAGAATGGGTCCACAGGATGCAACTGTATAATGTAGTATAATATTTTCAAGGATTCGCTGGTGGTAGTAGAGTTGCCCGCTCCAGGCTGGGAAATTCCTGGCGATTTGGGGGTGGAGCCTGGGAAGACAGGTTTTGAGGGAGGGAGGGGCCTCTGCCGGGTATGTTGCTGTTGGGCCCACCCTTCAGATCAGTCATCTTCTTCCAGGGGAACTGAACTCTGTAGACTGGAGATCACTTGAAATTCTGGGATCTCTCCAGACCCCACTTGGAAGCTGGCATCCTTATGGAGAAAGTGTAGGCCAAGGGAAGCATTACAGGATTAGCAAAGGTATGATAGAAAAGGATGTGATCTGGGAGGGGTAGGAAAGAGAAGAGAGGATGGTCACTGTGCAGATGGACAACTGGACACATAGGAGGGTTAGGAGTGCAGCTGCCAAAGTTGTTCTGTCAGAGCTGTTCTTGAAAGAGCAGTTCTCAAAAGAGCTCTCTCAGCCCCACCTACCTCACAGGGGGGAGGGGAAGGGAAAGGAGTTTGTAAACCAGTCTGAGATTCTGAGTGAAGGGTGGGATATAAATCCAATCTCCTCCTCCTCCTTCTCCTCCTCCTTCTTCTTCACCATGCCTAACCACCATGCATTGTTCCCTTGATGACAGAGTTGTGCATGAATACACACACATCAATGCATGTAAAGCACTGAATTCAGGATCCCTAACATCAGTTTCTGAGGGATATGTGGGTTACATGTACAGAGACTCTGAGGAGGAGGAGGAGGAGATTGGATTTATACCCTGCCTTTCACTACCTGAAGGAGTCTCAGAGTTGCTTACAATCTCCTTTACCTTCCCCCCCCACAACAGACACAGACAGGTGGGGCTGAGAGAGCTCTTTCAAGGACTGCCCTTGAGAGAACAGCTCTGAAGGAACTTATGACTGACCCAAGGTCACACCAGCAGCTGCATGTGGAGGAGTGGGGAATCAATCCTGGTTCTCTCAGATTAGAGTCTGCGCTCCTAACCACTACACCAAACTGGACCTTTAAGGCACAGAGACTGGATGCATGCTACCCCAGAGAACCCTCTTCGAATCACCTCTTTAACATAGGAAAGGAAATCTGTCATAATTTCTTGGGCAGATTTCATGTGGTATTGATGGCCATGATGGACTCATCCCCAGAGTGCCCAGGGCAGCTGCCAGGTTCTTGCCCATAGGAGAAATCCTTTCTCCTCTTCCCTTTCTCCTCCCTGTTCAAATGTCACAGCTACTATTGCCTCTTGTAAATGTATATATATATGCACAGCCTCCATGAAAATGGCTTGTTTTTAAAATCAAAAAGTTGTGACACTTTTGTCAAATCACAATTGTATAAAAAGGGAGGTGTTAATGTGGAAGTCTCCCCCCCCCCATGGGAAACAGGAAAAGGTTGGGAATAATTTTCTAACACTAAAAAAGGTATTTCTTTGTACTTCCATTCTGTAATTGCGTACAGGAATTCATAAAAGCAGTCTGGTAGCAGTCTAGACAATGAAAGAAATTATGTAATCCCCCCCCATACAATATTCAACTATTGACACTACTCCTTAGTATATTGAATAGAGGAACAGATCTTTTACAAGATAATAATTTGTTCAACAACTACGGGAAATGTTCCCTACCCCAGCCTTGGCTGATATGCATTTTCTCTAGTGTGCGGCTCTCCACCATACAGCAACATTCTGGGGCAAATGATTCCATTTGTGTGCAGTGCTTATCTTCCTTCTGTTCTTTGTTCAGCATCTAGATTATTAGGTGGTGGTGGAAAGTGCTTTTAGGTCACAGTTGATTTCTGGTTTTCACGGGATTTTCGAGGCAAGAGATGTGCACAGGTGGTCTACCAGTTCCTACATCTGTGTCCAAGCCCTGGTATCCCTTGGATGTCTCCCATCCATATACCACCCAGGGCCAATCCTGCTTAGCTTCCACAATCTGATGAGATCAAGCTATTTTGGGCTATCCAGGTCAGGGCAGTTTGTTAGAGTGTCCAAATAAATGTTGTCTTATGATGCGCTTGTGTTGGTGGTACCTGCCACAAAAGAGCCCATCTGTATGCTGAGAATGGAGGGAGGGATCGAGATGGTCGGAGAAGGGGATGATGGTGAGATCAAAAGGGAGAAGCTGATTCTTGCCAGTCTAGTTTCTCCAGTAATCCACCAAGGTGCTAGATTCTTCTAAAGCATTCCTCGTGCAAAAGGTATTATTTTGGGGCATCGCGTCGCGCTAGAAGCGGATGGACGCCTAGAACTTCGGTTCCTGCCCTAATCCTTCTAATTCACCTTTAAAAATGTGGAAAATAGATCGAATACCTCTTCAAAAGATGGGAAGAACTGGTGCAGGCAAAAACAAAACCCCTGGCCAACCAACAAACTCGGTGAAGGCATATTTCCCGAGAGGCGAGAAAAATACCCCTGGGACTCTGGAACAAAGACTCTCACCTAAAATGGTGGCCGCCAAAGAAACGGATACAACGGACGTTGATCCTCAACTCTCACCAGAGGTACTTTCATTACTTGATAATTTAGAAGACAGATTTGCTTCAAAAGTAGAAAGCCTCCTTAAACCTATCTCTGAACATGTACAACAAGTATCTCAGACTGCCGAGACAGCTCTAGAACAAAGCATAACCTTGCAAAACAAAGTCCACGATTTGTACACTAGAGATACTTGGGTAAGGTCCAAAATAATGGATCTTGAAAATGCCTCTCGATTCCATAACTTAAAGTTCTGCAGGTTTCCGGAGTCCTGTGAAGGAACTACAGAACTTAATACTTTTATTGCCACATGGCTATCCTCCATTTTAAAATTAGAAGTGGGAATTGCACCATTAGTAGATCGCGCCTACAGAATCGGTCCCCGTAAAAACAACAACCCCACTCTAGCACGAGACATTGTGGCATGTTTTCCACACTCTCACACGAGAAATAAAATTCTTAGGGAGGCTAATGCTAATAAATTGTTCACATATGAAGACGCAAAAATCCAAGTGTTTCAAGATTTAACTCCTGAAACCCTGCAAAGACGTAGAGACATGAGAGCGGTTACAAAATGCCTACAAGATGCAAAAATCTCATATCGCTGGTCTCCTCCCGGCAGACTGTTAGTTTTGAACAACGGCAAGGCATTTACAGCTACAAATTTAGCAAGTGGAATAACTTTATTACAAGTTCTCGAACTTGAACTTCCATCTAACTTGCAACCTTGTCCTGAAGAAGAAGTATTGCGTCTTGCTCAACAATCGCATTGGAAGAGGATCAACCATAAACGCCTCACATGATTTCCACTTCACTTGCTACTTCTTCGTAAAGAGGACCACTTATAACGATGCCGAAAACAAATGTTTAAAGTTTAAGAATTTTTTTGTATACCACGTTAATTAACCTATAAGATATATCAGGGGGGGGGGGCTTTAGTTCTATAGCTCCACCAAATAGTACACCTGGAAGTGAGAGGATTTTCCATCTAAACCTCTCAGTTCGAGTTCCTGTCTCCAGGTGATAACCTCTGTAGGAGGTTGGGGATGTGTTTGGGTTCATGTTTTGAGGGGGTTTGGAGGGTGGATAACGTTAAATTCAGTTTGGAGGGGGGTTAGGGAGGGTTGGGAGTTAATTGTTCTAAGTTGTTGGTTGTTGTTTAGTAATGGTTTAATAGATTTCAAGTGCATTTTAGAGATGTTTTTCATAAGAGTTTCTCTCAAAAAGTACCATATGTATTTAATGTTTATACTGACCACTGTATTTACTTTATTTCAGCTTTATATATATATATATATTTAAATTTAAATAAACATTTTATTTATTTTAACAAAGTTAAGTACAACTTTGCAGTTCCGAATCACTTCTTCAAACCCCATTGGGATCTTTCTTGTAGCTGGTAAGAAATTATTAGTTAACTATTCCACACTTTTTTCATCTAGTCACATGGGTTTTAGATAGCATTACATATGCCGATTGGTATGTCATTAGCCATGGCATATACTCCTAAATTACTTACAGTTAATCGCAGAGGATTAAATAACTGTATTCAATTTAAGAGAATTTCTTCACTTTTAAACAAGCAACAGGTTGATATCCTGTTTATACAGGAAACACACTTAAAAACCACAATGTCCCGTATTTTTTCCTCACTAAAGTGGGGTCAACAATATCATGCTCCAGGGAGCTCCAAATCTCGTGGAGTAGGGATTTTATTTTCAAAGAAAATCAGATTTCAATGTGAAGCTATAGATAGAGATGTTTATGGTCGTTATATTTTTTTGAAAGGTGTTCTTGATGGAGATAAATTCACCTTGGCATCGATTTATGCACCAAATGATGGCCAACTTACTTTTTTAGATGATACATTTCACAAATTGCAACTTTTTTCCGAAGGTAAAATTTTAATAGGGGGTGATTTGAACATGATTGTGGATGCCACGTTAGAGCTATCGCAACCACATAAACATCCATCTAAATCACACCAATCTGACCTAGCAACTCTATTTCGAAAGTATGGAGATGTCTGGAGGTGGCATTATCCCAATGCTAGAGACTATACATACTTTTCTCCGGTCCACAAAATATACACCAGAATTGACTATATTCTTTCTTCTTTTGACCTGATTCAACACACTAAATATCCAGATATTAACTCCAACCTCTGGTCAGATCATTCTTGGGTAGAGTGTAAATTGTCTCTATTAAATGCACACCAGACACACAATTCGTGGTCATTAAATAAAATTTTATTATTGAATACATCAACTTTTACAACAATTGAGGCAGAATTGCAGGAATACTTCCAATTCAACAACCAAACTCATACCTCCCCATTGATTCAATGGGAAGCTATGAAAGCAGCTCTACGTGGCAAATGTATTTCATTACATATTGCGTATTAAAAAAGAGAGAATCAATGGTTAATCAATTAAAACTAAAAATTAATAGTTTGGAATCTAGACATTAAAAATATGGAAGTAAAAAAGTCTACAAAAGATTGTTAGCGGCTAGAAAAGAACTAGATTCCTTAGAAATCACAACAATCCATAAAGA
>NW_015172555.1:1839377-1840220 GCF_001447785.1 Gekko japonicus
CCTCTTTGCAGGCTCTGGGCGGCCTTTGCTCCCAGCCTCATTCTAAGTGGGCATTACTCCTGGCCCTCCGATTCCTAATGGCCCAAAAGGCTCTATTCAATCCCCACTGGCTGCGGTTTGTAACTTCGTCCTGGATAATGGCAAAATGCCTGACACTTGGTCAGATTCAAACATTATTGTCTTACCTAAAAAAAGACAACGATCTTACAAATACTTCCTCCTATCAGCCTATTGCATTATTAAATCAGGATAATAAAATTTTTACAGCAGTTTTAGCCACCAGGCCCAATTCATTTATTGCAAATTACATTCATTCAGACCAAGCTGGTTTTATTTTAGGAAGAGATACGGCAAACAATGTTCGTAAATCTTTAGAAATAATAAATTACTGCAAAACGTTCAAAAAAGAGGCTTTGATTTTGGATATTGAAAAAGCCTTTGATAGTGTCGAAATAAAGGTAAAGGTTCCCTTGCTCGAAAGCCAGTCGAGTCCAACTGTAGGGTTGCGGTGCTCATCTCCATTTCAAAACCGAAGAGCCAGCGCTGTCCAAAGATGTTTCCATGGTCATGTGGCCAGCATGACTAAACACCAAGGCGCAAGGAATGCTGTTACCTTCCCACCAAAGTGGTACCTATTTATCTACTTGCAATTTCTTGCTTTCGAACTGCTAGGTTGACAGGAGCTGGAACTAGAGACGGGAGCTCACTCCGTCATGCGGCAACTCGGGTCTTGAACTGCTGAACTACTGACCTTCCACAGCCTGCAGTTCAGCGTCTTAACCACTTGATCCACTGCAGCTACCTTAAATCTATTTTATTACACATGGGCTTTGGACATAAATT
>NW_015172555.1:1841068-1876782 GCF_001447785.1 Gekko japonicus
GAGTTCTCTCAGCCCCACCCACCTCACAGGGTGTCTGTTGTGGGGAGGGGAAGGGAAAGGAGTTTGTAAGCCACTCTGAGACTCTAAGTGAAGGGCGGGGTATAAATCCAATCTCTTCTTCTTCTTCTTCTTCTTCTTCTTCTTCTTCTTCTTTCAGACATTATAAAATATTATAAAGCAGCACATCTTTGCAATGTAATTTCAATGATGAAATCAACTGCAGTAAAACGACTGGAGTAAGATAGCACAAGCCTATACTCCAAACAGCTATTTATATGAATCAGTATGGAATTCATGTTCTGAAAGGTCTTACCTAATCAAATCAAATCCCTTTTTATCAAGAAGAAGAAGAAGAAGAGATTGGATTTATACCTCGCCCTTCACTACCCAAAGGTGTCTCAGAGAGGCTTACAAACTCCTTTCCCTTCCCCTCCCCACAACAGACACCCTGTGAGGTGGGTGGGGCTGGGAGAACTCTGACACAAACTGCTCTTTTTCAAGGACAGCTGTGCCAGAGCTTGTGGCTGTCCCAAGGTCACATCAGCAGGTGCAAGTGGAGGAGTGGTGAATCAAACCCGGTTCTCCCAGATTAGAGTCTGCACACTTAACCACTACATATATAGAAAACAGTTAGTATCATCTCCTTCTATTATGTCTCCTTTTTGGGAGCAAAGCTGGTTCAAACCAGGAACCAATATATTTGATTTCAAACTATGGCGACAGGGTAACCTAACTCAAATTGTAGATATTCTGAAAAAAGGCAAACTATTAGACAAATCCGTATTAGATACAACTATATCGCATCACTTACCTTGGTATCAATATCTGCAGGTCAAACACCTAATAGAAAGTGATTTAATTCGTAGATCTTTAAATAACCCTGTAACTAAATTTGAAATATTAATTAAGGCTTCTTCTGATAACTCTAAAGGTTTACTTTCTAAAATTTACACTATATTACAAACACAGGTTAAACCGCAGATATTTCCATACCAAAAGGCTTGGAACACAGATTGCAATCTTCAATTATCTGCAACTCAGTGGTCAAATATTTGGCTTTCAAATATCTATTCTACAAATATTATCAACATTAAACAATTATCTTTTAAATTATTAACTAGGTGGTATCTAACTCCAGTAAAATTGAATTATGCACACCCAAATATACAACCCTTATGTTGGAAACAATGCTCTCAAAAAGGTACGTACATCCATGTCTGGTGGGATTGCCCTCTTATTCAAGATTTTTGGATCAAAATTATATATCAAATCAAAATTATTACTACATGCGATGTACCATTGCTGCCAGAAACAGTCCTATTGAACTTTTGGCATGATAATAATATTCCAAAAAATAAAAGAGACTTGATAGCGATTCTTTCCTAACATACCTGAATACGACAGCTAAAGAAACAAAAAACAACATATATAAAACGTTTGCTCACTTTTGAACTGTTTTATTGTTCTTCATAATCGATGTTATTACTGATTGATTGCTAATCCTGCTGTTTAGAATTTTTTCTTTAATTGGTACAACTTTACTGTAACCTGGTTCTCATTTGAAACAGAGACGTGAATAGCAAACAGAACTACGGAATTATTATTTCACATTGTTATACAACTTATTCACTGTTTTAGGCGGCATGGTTTGCTGTTGTTTATGTTTGTTCTGTATTTGAAAAATTAATAAAAATATATATATATATTTTAAAAAAGGTATTATTTCACTTCAAATATACTGGACAACACAGTACAGCAGACTGCATCTTGAAAGGAAGAACAATATTATTACAACAATAACACCATGTCTGAGGCCCCCACTTACCTCAGGGGACTGCAGGCCCCACCAAAGGTGTGCTGCGCCAGCCCCACACTTACCACAGGGCACTTGAAGAAATAAACAGGACTCATTCTAGCTGCACAAGAGCAGAAACCAGGCCTGTAACTACAGTGGGGCTTCTCCCCGGCCTGGCCCCCTGACTTACCACCCACCCCAGGCCCACAATTTTCAATTTTTTATTTTATTTATAGTGCTTGGTTGGGGTGTATGTGCGGTGCCCCGTGGCTTATTAAAAGCCCCCCCAATTAAAAAAAATACCGGCTATGGGCCTGGCAGGCACTTGAAACAAAAAGTATGAAAGCCAAGATTCAGAAGACCAGTGATAGCAGCAAATGTCAACTTTGCAAGACAAAGGAAGAAACAGTCGACCATATGGTCCATGCCTGCTCACACTGACTATTAAGAATGTCAGATTAGAGTTGCAGCTGTGTTGCACTGGAATCTTTGCAAGAAGTATGGCTTACCATGGGAGCACAAATCAGACAAGATCACCAAGACTGATGAAACAAAGATTCTTTGGGACTTCTGATTGCAAACAGATAAACACCTGGAGCATAATACCCCTGATATCACAAGTGTGGAAAAAATGAGGAATAGGGTTTGGACCATTGACACTGCAATCCCAGAAGACAGCAGAATAGAAAAGAAAGAACAAGAGAAGATCACAAAATGCCAGGATCTGTTAATAAAGTTAGAGCACCTCTGGGATAAGAAAATTACCATCATGCCAATTAAAAAGAGCAAGAGTTCAGTAGCACCTTAAAGGTTAACAAAATTTGTGGCAGGGTATGAGCTTTTGTGCATCACTGTTCACTTCTTCAGATCTTCATCTAGCATAATGCCAGTTGTTATTGGAGCCCATGGAGGAGTGCCTAGAAGTCTCAAGAAACACCTTGAACAAATAACACCAGCTCCAGAAGACAATGTTGCTAGGAGCAGCAAGAGTCCTGTGAAGATACATCTGCAATTCCCAAGAACATATCCAGGGCTATTTTTGGGCAGGAACGCACAGGAACGGAGTTCCGGCTGGCTCCCGAGTTGGCCACACCCAGCAGGAACTCATTAGCATAATAGGCCACACCCAACAGCAGAGACTCATTAGGATTAGCTACATTAGGGGTGTGTGGGCTAACATGCAAAGGAGTTCCTGCTACAAAAAAAAGCCCTGGGTTTTGACCACAAACAAGGTAAACAGAACAAGAAGCAAAAGGTGGGTGTGGCTGGATGACCACACTTCTGGTAACACAGGAGTGTAGCCTCATATGCTAATGACCTGTGCTGTCAGGGGTGTGGCCTAATATGCTAATGAGTTTCTGCTGTTGGGTGTGGCCAATTATGCTAATGAGTTCCTGCTGGGCTTTTTCTACAAAAAGAGCCCTGAACATATCTATATCTTGAATTGCAGAACACCATCTACCAGCCAAATATCTGATTGTGACAATTCATAACAACAATAAATGTGACAATTCACAACAACAACACTGGTATATAGCTCATGCTGTCAGCTGCAATGATTGGCCAGCTGTATACACACAGGAAAGCACCTCTGTATTTTATGATCTGAAAGAGTGGAACTTGTTTTGTTATGGGGTGTTGACTTAGCCCTGTGCTTCAGCATACTCTGCCTCAAACAGCACCTGTTCTCACCTAGTTCTGAGCTGCACGTGGCTTTGGGCTACCTCAGAATATGCAAATACTACCGGGAGAACATGATGTATCCACAGCCATTGTATTTTAAGCAATGCACTGTGTGCTAATGCATCTTGTTCCTCCTAACAGCCCTGTATTCATTAACTGAAACAGCAGGCTTTCTTGACATTGTTCCACAGTTTTACTGCAAAAATGATGATACTGTTTACTGACTTTCACGATGAAATTTTCAACATTGTTCATGCCAAGAAGATTGGAAATGTGCTCACACATCCAATATTAGTCCTTATCATATAGGCTCATTGTCAAGATTTGACATGCAAGGAAATAGTGCATTCAATAATAATATGTTGAGATTTTTATAGCATATTTTAAGTCTTCTGAACAAGTGTTCAGGCCAGAGGTCATTTCGGGGGGGATCGCGGGGGAATGCAGTTCCCCCGGGTGAGGTGCTGGGGCGGGGCACATGATGAAGCCCCGCCCCCTGCTTCCAGCCGCCCTGCTTCCGGCCCTCATTCAGCCAGGAGGAGGCAGGAGAAGAGGGAGGGTAAGTTGCTTCCTCCCCGCCTCTCCCCACCCCTGCCTGCCTGGAGCCAGGGAGGGACTTGGCGGGGCTTCCTCGCACTCCCGCCAGCCTTGCAGGTCCACCGCCGGGCCCCTGATGTCAGGGGGGGTGGCATATGCTAATGAGTTATGCTAATGAGTTCCCCTAGCTCTTTTTCTACAAAACGACCCCTGGTTCAGGCATTATTCCAGCAAACCTAACAACCACCATCAAAGATACACCAGTATTTATTGCTCCATTTATTGGACTTGAAGCTGAAGGGACACCATATTTCCTAAAATACTTAACAAAAGTTACTTAGTGAGACAGGGAATGAGGCAAAATGCAAACTGGGCCTTTTCTTTCTCAAGGCTTACCCTCTAATTCCCAATTGTAGGTATGTTTACTTAGAAGCAAGCCTCACAGTGTTCAATTCTTCTTTTCGGTTCTGGTCCAAAGAATGCTGCCATTGGTAAGCAAGGAGTGGGTTGTTGTCAATTTACATTGGGTTGGTTCTAGTCAGGTTTGATAAAGACATCGCTTCTGGACACCGGGGCCTTTACGGAGCTTTTGGGTCACAATATTTGAGCTAAAGTTGACAGTAAAACAAATTCCTTCTACTGGAAAGCAGGTTCCAAATTATGTACTTTGCTTGCATAGTTGCAGAGCTATTGATGGGTGAGGCAGGAAGAGGCTAGTTCAAATCTTGCATTTGTTATGATCACTGCCCCCTCTGTCTCTGCCCCCTCTCCCACATATCCACATATATCTCATTCTCTGTTGGTCCTGGGAGTGAGGCAGTCCTTATTCCTGGGACTTGGCTCCTCCTCTGGTTGCACGGTCAGTCTTGCAGATTGATCCAGCCAGGGGAGGGGCCTGTCCCACCAGATCACTCCAGTTCTTCTGGACCTGCTTCATGAGCAGGACACTTCTTGCTGGCACTCCAAGAGTGCAGCGATCCAGCAGAGAAAAGAAGAACAAGGAAGGAACAAGAAGGAAGGAAGGAGGCAAGGGTCTGTGAGGGCTCCACAGACCCAGCCTCATGGTCTTCATACCGCAGTATTGGTGGCTTCAGCAGTTGGTGGCACTGGGAGATCCCCGGTAGCCGTGGCTGACCACAGAGTCCCGCAAGAGCAGGAATTTGGGGGAGATGTCAAAGGCCTGATTCATGGCCGCATTATGCCCAAAGCAGCCTGTGGCTTCACATGGGAAGTACATACTGAAGTCCAAAGAGTTAGTGTTTGTGTGTGATCATTTAAGTCCAAGTCTACCCAGAGTCCTACTCAGGTCTATTCAGTGGGGCTTATTCCTACAAAAGTGTTCTGAGGATGGTGCTGCTAAACTACCTTATTTCACCACTGGCATGACATCCTACAATGAAAAGGAACACTGGTGTTTCATTGCATCAACCAAAGCACCCCAAAGTTACTTGGTTACCATGTTTGCAATCACACAGAATAGACATGTGTCTGGTTATGTCCTATCTGGTTAAAACAGAGACAGAATTGTAAAGAGGGAAGAAAAACACTGCAGTGTGCATATCACTTTATTCTGTTCTTCTGCCATGTTCATTATTATTTTTTATCAGGCAACTCAGAGCCAATTGTAGCAGTCCAATTAACCTGGTTTGGGCCAAGCTCATGAGGGTTTGGGAACCTAGAAGGATCAGCCATGGCCAGTACTCGGATGGGAGACCACCAAGGAAGACTGTGGTTTCTACATAGAGGAAGCTATGCTGCCATGATGTTTATGGGCAAGAGTGCATCTGCCTGACCATTCATTCGTTCTTTATTATCTCTGACCTTGTAAGCTGTCTGTGTAGTGTCTTCCCATCAATTACCCATGGGATTAGTTTCGATTCCCAGCTTTGGCTATAACGGCCTGGGGGCCCATTCTCCCACACGCGGGAGTCAGGCCGATTGGCCTAGGGGTGGGGGGTGCATACGAATACCCTATATCCCATTATGCTTGTAGGAACATACCCATTCCTAACAGTGATGATGTTACTGCCTCTATAGCTCTTACAATAAAATATAACCTTATGATAAGCGTGTACTCCTTTGTTTGGCTGTGGCACCTGACATTCTGTTAAGAATCTACCTTGTCTATCTACGCGCCTCTCTCAACCCAAGTTGAGCAACGGAGAGGAGAAACCTATTCCCACAATGACTAGGGAGGAAATACCCACCACCCAGACCGATGTGCCGGTGACTACCATGCCACTGGTGACTACTCCAAAGAAGGACCTGGAGCACGGAACCGTACCTAAGTTGACTTCAACCCACCTTTTCCTGTCCCCCTGTGGACTGAGGCAACCCACCCGAGCATGGGTATTGACTGTGCTCGTTAAGGTGCGGCCAATTTAACCCAGACTCAATGGCGGAGACGTACATGCTCATGCATGGGCCCCGAGGGACAGCCGGTTTGATGTGGGATTTGCATCCACAGGTGGCTTCCCCTCACCGGGGGGAGCCCTGGAAGCATGGGCCGGGGCATGGGTGACAGGCTGCGCCTCCCCGGACGAGGGACTGGAATTGGCCCACCTCCTGGAGGTGGTGGAACGGAACAGGCACCAACTAAGACGGGAACTTGAGGAAGTAATCCAGGTGATCCCAGAGATGGTGCTGCAAGCCCTAAGGGCCGAGAGGGAGGCACAACAGCCGCTGCCTGCCCTTCCCCCTTCAACCGGCACTCCCGGAACCGGCGCCCCAAGGCCCGAGACCGCGGGGCCCGCCGGATGTTCTGGTGCAGGGACCAGAGGAGGAACCGATCCTGGCACGTGGCCAGGCAGCCCAAGGGGTCCCCTGCACCACCGCTCGAAGGACCTGATCGAGACAACGTTGAATGGGGACCCAGAGGAACTATCCTATTTTGTGGTTCGAGTGATGAAATTCGTGGAAAGGTGGGGCCACCTGTTCCCGGATGACAGCAGCCGAGTGGATGTTATTGCTGCCTGATTACGAGGAGCTGCCACGGCGTGGTATGTGGGACTGCAGAATGTGCAGGGCCCGGAGCTTGTGAACGGACGCTTTTATGTGGCCGTTGTGTGCCCAGTTCGAGCATCAGAATGCCAGGCCCAAAGCAAGGGCCTTTTTACACACCCTGAAGCAAGGGAAGCGGTCAGTGAAAGAATACTCGTCGGAGTTTAAATTGCATGTGGCCAAGGTCCAAAACTGGCTGTATCAGGTCTTAGCGGAGTTGTAAAGGGTGAGGTTAAACCCAGAGATCTGCAAAACGGTCCTGCGTGCAGTAGACCCGATTTCCCTCCCAGCGTGGATGCAAGAAGCGGAGACTGTGGAGACTCAGTTGAACACCATACGCCTAGACATTGCGGCAGTGAGGGAAAGCTGAACACCCCCAACTGAAGGTGAGATCTGCATGCCCAACTGAGTCTACCAGAGAGCAATGGATGAAACAAGGGCTCTGCCTAAAGTGTGGGGAAAGGGGCCATTTCGCGGCCGACTGCGGGAGATCGAGCCCGGAGAAGGCGATGCAATTGGAACCAGCCAAGGCATGGCCAGGCACACCAGCGGGGAAACAAAAATTCGCTAAAGCACTACAGGTTGCCCCGGAAGAAATCGGGGAGGAATCCAGTGAAGACTAAGGCAATGAGCCGGCGGGAAAAGGCCAGGTCCTGCTGTGTATGGTGTGAAGCAGCAGGGCCTGATCCCGGAGGTGCCAAAAGTGGTGAGCAGCTTCCTCCCCCCCATTCTTTGTGACTGTAACTATTATTAACCCAACCCAAGGAACTCACATTCGCGTGAGAGCCCTAATTGACTCAGGGTGCGGGAGGGACCTCATCAATCCCTCCTTAGTAACGGGGTTGGAAGTGGGGGTGGTGAAACTAGAAGACCCCCTTATTTTCACCCAAATGGATGGGTCCATGATGAAGGAGCCATGTGAGTTCGAGACGATCCCGTTGCGGGTGGGGACGGGGGATCACTGGAAGGAACGTCCATTTGTGATCACCCGTGCAGCCCGGTTCCCGCTGGTGTTAGGGAGCCCCTGGCTGCATGGACATGACCCTTACATTTTGTGGGATGAAGGGAAAGTACAGTTCATCTCCCCTTGGTGCCAATCGTGGCAACGTTGGAACTCACAGTGGGGTTCACAACCTGTCATGGAAAACCCAAGGGCGTGTTTGACACAAGAGGAATTACAATCCATTCCCCCCAAATACCGAGACTTGGCTAGGGTCTTTGAAGAGGAAGAAGCCGACGACCTCCCCCCCATAGGCACTCAGACTGTAGTATCAAATTGCTGCCTGGTCACAAATTGCCTAAGGGGCGCATCTATGCGATGGGGCCGGCAGAAAAGGATGAACTCCGTAGGTTTATTGATAAGAACCTAGCAAGGGGTTTCATCAGGCGAGCCTCCTCCCCTTTTGTGGCCCCAGTGCTATTACAAAAAAAGAAAGACAGGGGCTTGCGGCTGTGCATGGATTATCAGGGCTTAAATGCTGTGTCATCAACTAATGCCTACCCCATGCCCCTTATTAAGGGTTTATTGGCCAAAGCAGCTAAAGGGAAAATCTTTTCAAAACTAGACCTCCGGGATGCCTACTTCCAGGTTCGTATCCGGGAGGGGGACGAGCACAAGACTGCCTTTAATACGCCCCTCGGCCAGTTAGAATACCGTGTGATGCCATTCGGTCTTCAGGGGGCTCCAGTAGTCTTCATGAACTTGATTAACGAAGTATTGCACAAGCATCTGTTTAAGGGGGCCCTTGTTTATCTAGATGATATCTTGCTGTACTCCCACGACCTCCCCTCACACGTGAAGTTGGTGAGGGAAGTCCTGATGACATTGCACAAGTACAAACTGTTTGCGAAACTTTCCAAATGTGAATTTCACAAGTCACACATTGACTTTTTGGGGTATCGGATATTGAATAAGGGACTGGAAATGGACTTGGGGAAGGTCCATGATGTGCTGGGGTGGGAAACCCCCCACACCCGCCACCAATTATAATCCTTCCTTGGTTTCTTGAACTTTTACAGAAATTTCCTGCCCAACTTTGCACAAATCAGTTTGCCCCTCACTGACTTGCTAAAAGTGAAAGGGAAGGTTCCGGAAGCTACCAAGCCGGGGGTGATGCTGGCTTGGAGCAAATAGTGCTAAGAGGCTTTTGACCGCCTTAAATCCCTGTTCACATCAAAACCCATCTTAGCCCACCCCGATGTAAATAAAAAATTCATCGTCCAAGTCGATGCGTCAGACGTAGCCATGGGGGGGGGTGATCCTGCAAGAGGGGGGCTGACAGGTTACTGCACCCCTTAGCTTACGTGTCAAGAAAGTTAAATGACACTGAGCGGAACTGGTTGGTTTGGGAAAAGGCGGTGGGGGCAATCAGGTTGCTGCTTGCTACCTGGAGGTACTGGTTGGAAGGAGCACGAGTCCCGTTTGAAGTCTGGACAGATCACAAAGAACTTAGAAATGCTTAAAACACCCCGGAGCCTCAACGCCAAGCAGCTCCGGTGGGCTGATTTCTTTTCCAAGTTTACCCTTCATCATTTCCCCGGTTCTGCAAACTCTCTCGCTGACGCCCTATCCCGCCTCCCTCAACACAACAGCCAACGGGAGGTGATTTTGGACTCTATGTTTACACCCTCTCAACTCGGCGGGGCGGTGATGACGCGCAGCCATTGCAGCCCCTCCTCACCTACTACGCAGCTGGGACCCGGTCCCCACCCCCCTGACTCGCCAGGCGGGACAAACTGGAATAGTAGGTTTATCTCCGCCTTCTCAAAGGGTGACAAGGTGGAGGTGGAGTCAGAGGGGTGGTTGGAAGTCAAACTGGATGGGTGTTGGTACCGTGGCAACAAACATTTTGTCCCAAATTCCCTACAGGGGAAGTATTGAACACGGTACACGGCTCGAAATTGGCCAGTCACCCCGGGTTTGTTAAGTCCTTGCAGCTGCTGCAAAGGCAGTTCTGGTGGCTGCAGATGCGAAAGGATTTGTCTGCATTTGTGAAATCGTGCTAAACTTGTGCCGTGCAAATCCAGGTCGGGAAAACCTCTGGGATTGCTGCAACTTCTCCTGACTCCGAGTCGGCCGTGGGAGGCGATCTCCATGGACTTTATCATGGATTTGCGCCCGAGTAAAACTGTGTCGCTCATTTGGGTTGTTGTGGATTTATTCTCTAAGCAAGCACATTTTGTCCCATTCACTTCCCTACCCACGGCAAAAGCCCTGGCGAAAGCTTTCCTACTCCACGTGGTCTGTCTACACATGCTCTCGGCTAAAGTCATATCTGATAGGGGTCCCAGTTCGTTTCCCGGTTCTGGGGGGAGCTTATGAAGCTTATAAGAATCGAACGTGCATTCAGCCGTGCCTACCATCCCGAGACTGACAGAAAGACAGAACGAGTAAATCAAACCCCGGAGCAATATCTGCGCTGCTTCACTAACTATCAACAAGATGATTCGGTGGATCTCCTACCCCTTGCCAAGTTTTGCTATAACAACACATGTCACTCATCTACAGTGGAATGGCATGATTTTTGACCCCAGCACCATGAATGGGTTGAAGTAGGGGAAATTCGGGCCCCTAAGCTGTTGCGCAAGCTCCACCGGGAGTTTCCGGAGAAAACACATTCCTGGAATAGCCGGGAGACCTCTCGGAATGCCTGGGAGGGGCTGATGTTTGGGTGGGCAGAATGTCAGCTATGCTGCTATGATGTTTATGGGCAAGAGTGCATCTGCTTGACCTGTGTACCAACTGCAGTGGCACTCCTTCGTTCTTTATTATCTCTGACCTTGTAAGCTGTCTGTGTAGTGTCTTCCCATCAATTACCCATGGGATTAGTTTCGATTCCCAGCTTTGGCTTTAATGGCCTGGGGCCCCATTCTCCCACACACGGGAGTCAGGCCAATTGGCCTAGGGGTGGGGGGGTGCATACGAATACCCTATATACCATTATGGTTGTAGGAACGTAGCCATTCCTAACAGTGATGATGTTACTGCCTCTATAGCTCTTACAATAAAGTATAACCTTATGATAAGTGTGTACTCCTTTGTTTGGCTGTGGAACCCGAAACATGGGCCAGTGGTGGGCTCTGAGGGCACTTAAATTTGAAGCTTACTTCCAGGTGGCCCACCAGATCTGGAAGTAAGGTCTGAAAGCATTTAAAGGCCTTTGGAGCCCAAGAACACAAACCTCACAAACCTCCATGGAAAAAATGGGAGTTTATGGGCAGATCATGGGTGACATGTTCTCCCAAACCCCTGGTTCATGAACCAGCCTCATTTGTGCTCAAACCAGAGTTCGTTTGGGGGGTTGTGCCCGTCCCTAACACTTAAAAATCCATGGAGTCACTAATGATAAAAAGCAAATGCCATGAAGTTAGTTTTTGTAATGGCTCTGGAATTATTCTCAGACATCAATCCAGCTAAACCCAGCCACTTCACGTTTTCAGATATACATAACAATTCCAAAGTCAACTTCTAAATAGCCTTCACTAGCTTTAACAAACTGGCTGATAAATCTTACCTAGAGCAATTGAGCAAGTGACAGTTCAAAAGCCATTAATTCAGAAGCTTTTATGATCTTTCTGAAGTCTTCAAGGATTATAGGAAACAGCAAAAGGGGGGGGTATCCAACCTGAAAAGCAAGTCAGGAACGTAGAATGTTAAGCAGCTAAAACATAGAACAAAATACATCTATTTATTACCAAGTGCACAGTAACTACATATTAAAAACATACATAGGCTGTAGATAAAAACAGAGGTAGTGGGTCTTACATGACATCCACACAGCATACAGCAACAAATGCAAGTTGCATGTACAATAACTAAGACCAAAATATTGGTTACACATATCACTAGACTAAATGTGTTTCAGCCCAGAGGGCCTTCTTTGATTATCTAAATAATAATAACACAAACTAGAAATGTAAATATGAAATATCTGTTCCAAGCCAGGCAGGTTGTGTATGAATTAAGAGAATAGTGGAGCTCCAAATAATAGCTATAAAATTTTGATGTCAATCAGCCCTGCGTATATTGAGAAGCCCATACCCATCAAATATAGCTTTATACAACCATTCTGCCCTTGGTCCCTTGCACTATTCACCGTGTGTGTCCACATGTCAACCAAAAGTGAAGGGGTCTTTAATTCAGAAGCTTCTATGGTGTTTCTGAACTCTTCAGGGATAATGACAGAAGAAGAGGTTCCACCTTGAAACATAAAGACTGCTATACTTCTGCAATTTATGCAACACATTTGTATCAATAGTTAATATTTTTCATTTGTATTAATTAAAAAATCTTATTAGATATATCTATACCTATATATGTCTTTGGTTTGACTGTGGTTGTGCAGTTGTGGTTCTTAAACGTGTGGATATATTCATTGATCAGTGACAGCTCCAGGGCATGTCTGGAGTATGGTCAGAGGGATATCGCATATTGGACGCATAGATGAGCTATTCCAGTTGTTCTGTTCTCCATGAACCATGTCAAATTTCTGCTAATGTTTGTACAGATGAAGACACAACTGTGGGTGGCGTTCCTACCTTCTGGCATTCTCCAGGATTAAGGGGGAAAAGTCTTCCACAAAAACATCTTCAATACTGGAGCTCCCTTTGGGGTCCTGTCTTTTTTTTTTTTTGCCCCCCGGAGGGGATTTTTTATTGCATTTTTTAATAAACTACAAAACTATAATAAAAATTTGGGAGGGATAACTACATCTAAGGAGAAAGAGAAGAAAACCACAACTAACTAAAACCCCAAGTATAGGAGATCATAACAGCAGCTTATATAAATGTTAATCTTAAAATGCTAGCATAACTTTGAACATAGTCGGCTATGCTATATTTTTTGTCTTTTTATCCAATGTTTTAACCATTTAAGAGAGTCCCCAGAGCATCCCCCAATAAAACTAAAGTTTAAAGGCACAATTCAGAGTCCTTCAGGCTTCATTTTGTCTTATCTTTTCTAATCCTCAATTTATATGTACGCTTGGGGGCAGCCACCCCCTTGTCAGAGAGAGAGTCCTTGTCGGAAGACACTGAGTCCAATTCGCCACTGGATTTGCTGACATCTTCTTCCTTCTCGTCCCCGGCTGGCTCTCCCAGCTGGACTCTCAGGAACTCACGTGCTTTGGAAACAGAGTCAATCTTTTCTTTTTTATCTTGTATTTTGAAAATGATGACTTCTGGAATTATCCATCTGTAAACAATGCTGTTTGTTTGGAGAAAAAGGATTAGATCTTTATATTTCTTTCTCTTTTGTCTTATTTCAAATGGAATATCTTTTAGAATCCTGATGGTGTTGACCCCGATTTTCAAGGGTGTTCCTGGTGTTGCTTTCATTTTTTAGTTCATGCGTATGGGAGGGGCCCCTCCCCCGCTCACTTTTTCCACGGTTCCCAGGGGGGTAGCTTTCTTCTTAAATTCTCATTTCGCTTTAACCCGACTCACAGTTCATTGTTGGTCATCCCCTTGCTCGGCATATCTTCAAAATGCTCGATCTCCAATGCTTGTCCCGGTCAGTGGCTCTAGATCCATACGGACACTCAGCAGCAGGACCGTTGAGGCAGAGGAGCACCTCAATTCCCCAGCATCGCGCTGGTGAAGAGGCCACCCCTCAAAAGCCCCATGGCTAGGAGCATTTTGCCAAGGCTGGTGCGCAGATCACATCCTCGGGAGGTCCGGGAGATGCGTCCGCCAGCATGTCACCATAAACCGGAAGTCCCCTTTGGGGTCCTCTTGTTAGTCACAAGATGTGGTGGTTGTGGCTGGACTTTGGGCAGCTCATCACTGTTGAAAATATGTGTGTTGCAAGGTCCAAAATTCAGTCATTATAGGGTTAATGTGTATTTACCTTGTGTGCTATTGTTAAGACTAACCTGGTTGGAAACCTGGCACAGAGCCAATGGGAAGAGAGCCCGGGAAACTGAAGCCTATTTACTAACAATCATTGGTTAATGCATTCAGGTGATTTCCTTCTAGGGGTCAAGAAGAAGAATCTCCATTGTTGTAGACCATGTGGTCGAAGTGTAAAGATGTAGTCTTAGGTGTCTTTGTTGTTTTGTAGATTTCCCAAGAACCCTTCCCTTTAGAAATAAAAAAAAATACATAGAAGAAAATGCCTCCTCTCCAGTGAAGCAAAGATCCATTGCAATATCTGAATATCTATTTTTACCAATTTCCCCAACAATTACTAGCCACACTACGGGAGAGGGGGGGTGCTTCTGACACACAATCACATTCCATGTTGCAATCACAATAGGAATTGATGTACTTTTTTTGGGGGGGGGGGACAACAACAACAAAAAATACTGAGCAGAATAATTGAGATATTCCCACAAAGACTATCTCCAGAGAAGATATGTACACCATGAAGATACATTGAAAAAAAACATTCAAATAATCACAGAAAACTGAACTTTTCATACCATCACATCTATATATTCTTCGTCAAGGCCCATAAAGTTTAACTGGAAGATGTTTCCTGAACTTTCCTATTTCTGATTTATCCTCCCTCATTGCTCCCCTCCTCAGATCCTAATCCCACCAAGCCCTTTGGCTCAGGCAGCACCGCGGGGAGCCATTCTTCCAGACTTCTTCAGCCCTTTATTGGGGCTTCTGCTGGTGAACTTCCTGCCAGATGGTTCCCGCAGACTTGACAACCAGCCCACATATACTGAAGATAGCAAAAGTAAAGCACGTCATAAGTTTGAAATATTAATTACATTTCAAAGTCCTAAAGATCTTAGTTCTTCATAGTAATAAAACTTGCTATTGACTCACGATAACATTTTAACCGACCAGCTTAACTGATGTGGTTGACTGCAAATGCCTGTAAATTAAATATGGGACGAAGAGGCTTTATTGTACAAGCTGCTGATCAATAAAAGCTTTGGTGCAGATTCATTATTTATTCCTTTTAAAATATGCATATTTCCCCCACCCACTGCAGTACAATGATTGGTTCTGATTATTGACTGGTCTTACAAAATATTTGAGGGATTTCCTGGGAAGCCAAAAGCATTTTGATGACACTGGCAAAACTCAGTTTAAACCTTTAGCTATGCAAGATTTGTTACAGTTGCACAGGTCATTGGATCATGGCCTCCACATAGGGTTTTCAGGCATGCACTTGGCAATAACTGGGAGGTTTGGGGGTGGGGGTCCTGAAACATTTTGTGTGCCACTATGTCACTTCCAGGTTTTCCCCAGGAGTGACATAGGGTAGCTCTAGGAATTGTTGGAAACTCTTGTTTCCAGTGATTCTTAGAGCTACCTTCTGTCACTTCTAGGTTTCCTCTTGGCATAACGTAGCAGTACACAGGACACCAATGTATTTTGTTCCTACCTCCACTGCTTAGAGTAGCAGTGGGCCAGGAAGGCTGTCGGCAGGAGGCATCCTGCCATAGTGGGAAGCCCGGCAGCCCAACATTCACATTTTAAAACATATTTGCAAATACCAACATGCTGATATTTCAACTTGCACTATGTCAAGGGAGAAGCATTTGTAGTGTGCAATTTTATGAAAACCACTAGAAGAATATTGTCCTTTTGAGTAACTTTCATGTTATAACAAAGGATCTCCTCCTTGACGTGAAGGATTATTTGGATAACAGAGTGCTCAAGGCACATAACGCAGCAGAGCCTATCTGGTCTGTGTGTGCTGACAAGAAACAAAGTTACACACGGAGCCTCTTTATCTTTGTAAAACTCAGTCCTGTATTGTAAAGAGCTCCATTCTAGACAGGACAGAGTAGAGATAGGATTCTAACTAGCCAGGATGAATAGAGATGCAGGAAACATCTCCTGCCATCATGGTGCCAAGATGGAGAAGAATGGCACAGTGTGGAGAGAAGGCATCAGACCAGAAGGAAGGAAGATTCCCTGAGAATTGAGTAGCAATCTACACATCAAAGGGATAGCATCAGGCAGTAGAAAAGAAAGGATGATCAGTGTCCTGGCCTCTCTGTCTCTATGGTCATGTCCGCATCTTCATTTTTAAAGCAGTCTCAACGCCATCCTTCTTTAGGTTGGAGTGATGCTTGTTCAAGAAGTTCTTCCAATCTGGTCGATTCAAGTCTTCATCACTAGATGGCACTTTCAGGAGGGCTTAGTACCTAGATCCACTTGAGCTGATGAGATGCCTCAATCACAATGGAGTCAAAACCATAGGGAAGTAAAATAATTTAGACAGCAGAAATTATAACGGTACAGTAGGAGAGTGAATCCGAAAGAGATGTAGATATCTTTTTTTGAGATGGAACAGGAGCATTGCCAAAGCAGCAGAAGATACCAATGCAGATTCGACCTCTGTCTCTCTCATAGACCCCCCTCTGAAGTCTGAGGCTAAGAGACAGCACAAAGTCCTTCACTCCCAACATGAAGCACAAAGATACCTATATACCAATGGCTTTCATAGTTGGGCTTAAACAATATGTTATTTATTCATTTAAAAGATTTATATCCTGGTTCTCCATAGGACTGAAAGCAGTTAACAAATCTCTCAGCTAAAACAAACAGTAATTAACAATAAATTAGCAATTGATTGACATGCGAGTTTGGTGTCGTGGTTAGGAGCATGGACTCTAATCTGGGAGAACTGGGTTTGATTCCCCACTTCTCCACATGCAGCTGCTGGTGTGACCTTGGGTCAGTCACAAGTAATTTCAGAACTGTTCTCTCATGAGCAGTCCTTGAAAGAATTCTCTCAGCCCCAGCTACCTCGCAGGGTGTCTGTAGTGTGGAGGGGAAGGAAAAGGAGATTGTGAGCCACTCTGAGACTCCTTCGGCCAGTGAAAGGTGGGGTATAAATCCAATCTCCTCCTCCTCTTCTCTGAAAACAGTAGTAAAAGCAATCAAAACCTAACAGAATTTCTCCTAAGGCCCTGAAGAATAAAATGGTAGCTAAATGGTAATCATAATATCAGTGGCAAGTGGATATCCCTGGGGAGGAGATCTCCTACAGGGAATTAATCTGGAGCAGATCCCCAGCAATGCTCTGAGAGGTGCAGAATTCTGCATTCTTTTCCTCCATTTCCCTTATAAATAAAAGCCGAATGGTGGTGGCACTTCTCTAGAACATTCCACACGCTCCAAAATCAGTTAACTCTCTGATCTGTCATTCAGAGGGTCTCTCTATCCACTGGCTGCTTTGCCTGGCCATAGCCAGTCAGAACACAGAGGTTATTTGCATATGCAGCCTCATTGGCCTTTGCCTCGGAACATAGAGGTCGTTAGCATATGCGACTTGATTGGCTTTTGCCTCTAACATTCTAAACAGTTTACTCTTCTGAGGTAAAATGTGTCCAATCTCCAGGTGAGGGCTGGAGATCACTCAGAATTACAACTGCTTTCCAGACGATAGAGATCAGTTCCCCTGGAGAAAGTGGTGGGCTCTGTATCCTTATATGCTGCTGAGGTGGCCAATGACAGCCAATGTGACGTAGCAGTCAGGGCTTCAGAGCACGGGAGAGGCTGCAGGTGCATGGGGGGTGGAAAGCTGAAGAGTGAGGTGGAAATAAAGGTAGGCTGATGATTGGCTGTCCCACACGTATCCCGGGTTAAACAGATGCTGTTATAACCAGGGATAAATGCATGGTATTGTGTCACGAGTTGAACTCTCTTTTTTTGAGCCCCCAGAGGGGATTTTTTATTATTTTTAATCAAACTACAAAACTACTACAGAAAAAGGGGAAGGGGGAACTACATATATAGGATAAAGCAAAAGAACCCACTACTAACTAAAAACCCAAGAGAGGAGATCCTCACTAGCTTAGTTACAACAAATCTTCATTTCATTTAGATTATTATAAACTGAGTCAAACATTTATATTACTTTTCTTTTAGCTCTGTCAGAGAGTCCTCTCCGGAAGAACCCGAGTCCAGCTCGCCAGTAGACTTGCTGTCCTCTTCTTTTTTCCCATTCTCTGGTCTTCCCAGCTGAACCCTTAGGAATTCTTGAGCTTTCAGAACAGAGTCAATCTTTTCTTTTTTATCCTTGATCTTGAAAGTGATGCCTTCTGGAAATAGCCATTTATATCAAATTGAGTTTGTCTGAAGAAAAAGCACAAGCTGTTTGTACTTCTTTCTCCATTGTCTTACTTCAAATGGAATATCCTTTAGCGTTCTGATGGTATTTTCCCCCACTTTCAGGGGTATTCCAGCGACCACTTTCAGGATTGCATCCCTCACATGCCTCTTACGACAATTTCCCCAGGCAGATTATTTTTCTTTATATAGCCTGAATATGATCTGTAAACCACATCCATCTCGCTCAGCAATGATTCCACCTCCATTTCTGTCACTGAGGCTAGTAATTCACTCATCACTTCTTTAAGATTCTCCCCCCTGTTCTCTGGCATGCCCTGGAAGCGAAGAATCATGTTGGCCTTTTCCATTTGCACTTGCAGCAGTTTATCTTCCATGGAGATTTGTTTCCTTTCCAGTTTTTGCACTTTTTTCTTCACCTTCTGGGTAGTTGCAGCCACTTCCTTTACCTTCTCAGTATCTTGCTTCATTATTTGTATCATATCATTTATCTGAGTTTGGTGTGCAGTAATACTTTGAGTCACTATAGACATCTGTTCCTTGAAGTTATTCAGCTGTTCCAGCAGAGGGCGCATATATTCCGCTATAGTCTTTGCCACCTCACTGGTAGCTTCCAGTTTGGGGCTCTCAGACCCTTTCACTTTCAAAAGTTTTTCTCTGTCCTTCTTCCCCACCATCTTGTGTCACGAGTTGAACTCTGATAAAACCAGGGATGACATCCGTGTGGAAAGGACCAAGAGTAGTGCAGGCATTAAGGAGACCCTGTTGAGATAAGAAGGACCCAGAGGCAGCAGTGTTCTGCATCTGAGTTTCTTTTTCATTCATTAGTATTATTAGTATTACTGTTTGCTTCTGTTTATTTTAATGACTGTAGAATATTAAACCAGATGACGACCAATCCCAGGTGGCCTCCACAGAATTTTTCACACTGTGTAATTTCAGAAATGTGCTAATAGAAAAAACAAGTTAAGAATATACCAGGGTAGTGCAATAATAAAATCATAATTATGCTGTTTGTATTGTGGTGACGGACTCAGTTTCTCCTTTGGATGAGATCCTGTCACAGAAGTGGATAAGGTAATCCATCATAAAACCTATCGAAGAACAAAGACAGCTGCCGTCAATTTACACATTGTGGGGCAAATGTGCTCCATCACGGCCTTTTGGATAGCTGCATTTTATTTCAAATCATTGTTGTTGTACTAAGACTTCAGGATCAGATAAAGGAGACTGTTGTTGGGCTTGTTCATTCCACATCTACAGCTGGAGCTCTATGGCAATTAATTTCAAACTGTTTTCTGGGGGACACTCCGGTTCCTTGGAAGCTTATTATGGGTTACAAATCTCTCTTATACATAATGGGTATCATGTGAATAACAATAATAATTATCACTCTTTCTCTCACACACTGCCTGTTAGGGTTGCTAGCAATGCTCCCTCTAAGCTGTGGTGTCTTGTGAGCAAAAATCCTACTTTCTGAGCTACTGGCATTAAAGTTGTGAGCGAGCGATTTGGCTACTGCATAAATTAGTTTTCTCTGGAGCCATCCTTCCTGAGTGAAGACAAAAATGTGTGAGCCGGAGGCTAAAAAACTGTGAGCTAGCTCACACTAACTCAGCTTAGAGGGAACACTGGTTGCCAGGTCTGTGTTGGAAAATACCTGGAGACTTCGGGGGTGGATCCAGGAGAGGGTGGGGTTTGGGGAGGGGAGAGGACTCAGCATGGTACAATACCATAGAGTCCACCCTTCAAAGCAGCCATTTTTTTCAGGGGAGCTGATCTCTGTCAGATCAGTTGTAAAAGCTGGAGATCACCAGTGTTAGCCAAATTGGCTTAATTAATTAATAAATGTGGGGAATTATGAGTATTAAATGGCAATAGGCATTAAATATAGGAACAGAACCTGTGTATACAGGAGTTAGAGTTCCCAGGACCCAGGAATAGACACTGAGGCTGTATAGCTAAAATAGTTATTTCTTACTAAAGGTTCTTCAAGCATACAAACAAAAATCAAGCATTCACACACACACCATACAGAGCTAAGAATATAGAGTTGAAAGGATAGAAACATTTGCATGAGCAAGATTATTGTTGGTGGGGTAATACTTTACCTGTCTGATGAGATGCTTGGATCATGCAGTGAAAAATGGGACACAATGAGGTGGAAGGGACCATAAGTTGGCCAGCAACACATGTGGACTGATTCCAAACAGGCTCAGATTTGGAACCAATGAGATAGGGTGGGGGTAGAAGAGGCAGAAGCAAGAGAGAGAGAGCAATGGCACAAAGCTCTTCTTATATACCCAAAAATGTGATCTGAGGCAGGGCTGCTTTGGTCACCTGGTCCCCAGGAGATACTAAGAAATGGGGCAGAACAGGGATTAATGGCTGGGCAATTGCAGGCAATGGCTTGACTAGGAGTGACGCCTCTTTGGGGAATAGGATAGACAAAGGGGGAAAGGAAGAGAACCAATCAGGTTTCAGGACTGGTACTTTGGATTAATGACCAAATTTTTGACAGCTGTGTTATCTTGACGGGCAGCAGAAAAACTTGATGGCTCACTGTTGTTGTTGCTACTAGATGCATCCTTTTGTCTTAGGCTGGAGAGGAATGCATGTTTCTCCTGGTGGATGTTAATATGTGAAGGTGGTGATGGGGGAAATGCCTGCATGATGGAGAAGGGGATTTTTCATGGTCAGGAACATCTTGTTCTTTTTGGAAAGCATGGCTTCCCTCTGTGATTTGCTGCTGGTCTGCATCCTGGTGCTGGCATGGCTGCAAAGATGCAGGAGCGGGGGACTTCTTGTAGTCCAGGAGCTCACGTCTGGCTTGGCATGCTGCTTAGGCACCAGGCTCCCCTTGGCCAAAGCACATTCCTGCCCTTGGGCTAGGGAGTCCTATCCATTGCCCTGACACACTCTTTTCATATTTAAGAGTCTTTAATAATGCCATCTGAAGTGGCTGCTGGGCAACACCAGGCCCCACATGGAGGCTGACAACCCTACTGCCTGTCCACTCCAGCTCTAGAGTTGCCAAATCTAGGCGGGGCCTGGAGATCTCCTGGAATTAAAGCTGATCTCCAGACAACATAGATCAGTTGCCCTGTAGAAAATAGCTGTTTTGAGAAGTGGATTCTATGGCATTATACCCTGCTGAGGCCCCTCCCCTCCGCAAACCCCACTCTCCCCCAGCATCTTGTTCTCTCCATAATGTCAAATGTCAAGTTCCTGCAGCCTTATCAAGTTCCTGCAGCTTCCTGCATAACAAAACCCTTCTCTGCACAATTGCAAGGCAAATCAAGCCTACAGTTGGCATTTCAGACAGAATGAGAAATGTGAGCCTCTTCTCATTTGTTCAGCCCTTAGTTAAGATAAAGTGCTAGCTCTCTACATTAGCCTCTGAAGCACTAATATGGGGTTATAATACTGCTTTTCATTACCAAGGTATTTGAAAAGTATGCAGACGGAGAGTGATTTCAGCTAAGCATACCTTTATTTAGTTCAGGACAAAGACAACTGACCGGCTCGCAGGCCGGTTTATATATGTTCAGAAAACCCGCCACCAAGCATACCTAAACACACCCCCTACTCCCGATAGGCTAGTTACAGTAACCGGGCGACCATTGGTCTCCCGGCTGGGAAGCTAGCCCTTTTGATTGGGCCGGCTAGGATCCTCCGGATCCTTTGTCTTTCGACTGAAGCTAACCTAGGAATTGTGCCTGGCCAGCCCGGGCAAGTCCGGGCATGTCAGGCTGAATACATTACAGTATTATATGCCATTGGTTCTCAAACTGTGAGGCAACCCCTGGAAAGAAATGAAAGACACATGGAGGAGACTGTGCAAAACTCCAGGAGAATAGTTGGTCCTGAAGACAGCTGAGCAACAGAGACTTTAGCTTGGATATAGTGCAAAATTTCCACATGCTAGAGCTCTCGCATAAGCAAAAATGCAAGGGAAAGGCAGCGGTAGCTACTGTGCTGTTTCATCCCCACTTGCATTTTGGCTTGCACAAGGTCTTGCACAAGAGGAACTGCGCTAAGTCAGTTTACGTTTCTGCATGTGGATTCCTGGGTTGTGTCTGACCTGGAAGTGACATCACTTCCAAATCCCACTCTAGGAATCTCCTAAAATATCTGTGGTAGAATCCAAAGAGACCAGGGTGAATTCCTAGAGCATAACATGGAAGTAGTTCTGTCACTTTCAGGTAAGACACCATTTCCCTTCTCTTTTCTCCCGCTGCAAACATCAGTGACAGCGGGAATGAATACAAGCACTGTGTATTGTTCACCGGAACAGTCACTGAGTAAGCCTACTCTAACCATTATACCACATTGACTACTTATGGAACTTTTGATCTTTCTGTGTAGCTATTGCATGTGTGTAGTAGTAGGAGTAGGAGGAGGAGGAGCATGCACATAGGTGTAAAAGGATGCATAACTTCTATGAATTACATAGAACTGCTAAAAGGATGGGCTTGCATTCCCTGAACCCCCTTCATACCTTACCATACTAAGCCATTCAGAAAAAGGATGGTACAAAGCAGCTCAATATATGCTGAAATTATTATTAGTTGCAAGTGTACTTTTTACAGATTCACATGGTACAAATTCTATTTTGTAACTGTCAAAGGATTACAATATTCAAATTAGAGTAGTGCATTTCATTATATTAAGTGTCAATTTCTGCTCCAGATTTGCCCTAGAAGGCAACTCTCAACCAGACAATATAAGTTTCAGAAACTTTGCATACAATGGGATTTCATTAAAAATCCATATTCCCCAGGTGGTATAATTTAGGAAGTGACAATTTAATATCTATTTAATCTGTAACAAAGCAAAATAGACTATACAAGTAGTTGGATTTTTTCCCATAGAGATAATGCATTCACGGAAAGTATTTATTGGAGCTAGTTAAATATCTGTTCCGCCCCATTGCCTTCTTCTGCTTTGCACAATAATTTTAGCAATTGCATTGTTGGTGAAACTAATTTCCTCCACTACAACCGTTTATTATTTGTTGATTGTCCCGAGGTAGCTTAATTACTGGTAAGAGGATAATGAAAGAAACCTAGCGGCCATTTCTAAGCAGAGTGGAGCTAGTCAAGTGTAATGAATATTTGAAATTTACATTTTAGCACAGCTCTCGGAGACACGGAGCCAACAACATTTTTGCTCCCCTCTCGCTTATTAAGCAAATGCCTGAAATTAATGCAAGAGATGAAAACCAAGTACAGTCACGATCCCCTCCCAGGAGGTGCTACTCCAAGAGTGCCAGGAGGACACAGTGATCCCTGGGAGTGGCCGCAGGAAGACCAGGGAGTGGCCTTCTCGTTTTTGCTTCGTAATTCCATTTATTTATTTCCATTGCTTTTCTGGGGGCCCCAGAAAATATTACATCTGCAACAGACCACATTTGTACTGTTAACAGGGGTCTTTTTGTAGAAAAAGAGCTGCCGGAGCTCATTAGCATACCTCATTAGCATATGCCACACCCCCTGACATCACCGGAAGTATGTCATAAGGCCACACCCCCTGACATCACCGGAAGTGTGTCGTAAGGCCACGCCCCCAAGCACCAAGAGTACAGAGCATCACTGCGCCAGAGATAAGAACATAAGAGAAGCCATGCTGGATCAGGCAGGTGGCCCATCCAGTCCAACACACTGTGTCACACATCGGCCAAAAATACCAGGGGCCCTCCGGAGGTCCACCAGCAGCTTGTAGCATTTCCATTCCTTCAGCAGCAGCTTCTTCAAGGTGGGAACTAACTGCCAACCAGTCCTCCATCAGGCAAGAGGCCTGCCTACTTTCCTAAAATATGAGACAGATGTCGCTTTGGGGGATAGTGCTCAGAAGAGCCACAGGTGGCTCCTGAACCACTATCACTGCATTAGATTCTGGTCTCAGATCCAGAACAGGGAATTAAGAGACTGGGGACTTCATCTGATACTATTATTAGCCATTAATTAATTAATTTATAGCCTCCTCTCCCGAAGACTGGCTCAGAGCGGAACTTCAGCACATGGTTGGAAACAGCAGAGCTTTAGTGGGAGTCAAGCACAGAACAGAATTGTTCTATCATAAAGAATGAGCTACATTACCACATCCCAAAATATTGTAATGAATAAAAGGGCAACAGCATTAAAGAGAAGAGATTGGATTTATACCCCGCTCTTCACTACCCAAAGGAGTCTCAGAGTGGCTTACAAACTCCTTTCCCTTCCCCTCCTCACAACAGACACTCTTGTGAGGTAGGTGGGGCTGAGAGAACTCTGAGAGAAACTGCTCTTTTTCAAAAACAGCTGTGCCAGAACTATAGCTTGCCCAAGGTCATCCAGCCAGGTGCGAGTGGAGGAGTGGGGAATCAAACCCGGTTCTCCCAGATTAGCGTTCCCACACTTAACCACTATGCCAAACTGGTCCTTCCTAAATCACATAAACACAGCACAACTGAGACACAGCAGTTTCCGTGACCTGTTGCTTTAAGAGGAGTGACAGATATCAAAATACACTTTTGTTGGAGGAGAAAAAAAAATCAGGAAGGAGTTAAGAAGCTAACCTTAGGGGGAACTTTTTAATATCTTATTAAGTGAAATACCTACCCCCTCCCAATTCTGTAATCAATCACTGGAGTATCTTTGAATCACACACACACCATACACAGAGAGAAACATACAAAAACAAGAGAGAGAAACATACAAAAATAAAATATATCACACTACTATTTTAACAAATTTTGATTTGTGTGTGTGTGTGTGTGTGTTTCTCCTCTCCATCGCTCATCTCGGTTAGGGAGAGAGGCACGTAGATAGAAAATGAAGGATTCTTAACAGAATGTCAGAACCCACAGCCAACAACGTAGTACACGCTTATCAGGAAAGGTAATACTTTATTGAAGAGCTGTAGATGCATTAACATAGGCACTGTTAAGAATGACGGCTGCCCATGGGGCATAATAGGATATAGGGTATTCGTATGCACCCCCCCCTCTGGCCAATTAGCCACCCTCCCGAGTGCGGGAGAAAGAGCTTAGTCCGTTTAGCGCTGAAGCTGGGAACAAAACACTCTCCCCTGGTTTCCAAGAATACCAGACATCAACATCTCCACTTAGAGATAAGCGGTGTAGCAGCAAATAAGCACAGAAGGAATGCAAAGGCAATTAGAAGACAACCAACCTCCCCACCCCCATGGCAGCATAGCTAACACATTGGAGGGTTTGAATTTCCCGCCAAAGTTCCTATTGTTTCATGCTGGGGGAACTAGGATCCTAAGTTCCTATTGTCTGTAGGAGCTAAGCTCTTGGCTGTAGCCGCTGACCCCTGGTGGTGGTCCAAGTACATAACACAGTCTGGGGGGCAAGTGATGCTCTGCATTCTTGGTGCTTGGGGGGGGGGGAACAGTGGGAGGGCTTCTAGTGTCCTGGCCCCACTGCTGGACCTCCTGATGTGACTTGGTATTTTGAGCGTTGTGTGTTGGACTGGATGGGCCATTGGCCTGATCCAACATGGGCTTCTCTTTATGTTCTTATGACTTGGCTTCAGAAGTGACTGGCTGACCCCTGCCTTCCAGCCTCACCCACTCCTTCACCCTCTTTGGCTGTGTTGCAACCCCACCCCCAAACCAGGTGAGAGCCCAATCCATCTCTCTGCTGGGTGGCAACCTGCTTCCTCACCACTGTGCTCCAAGAACTCCCTCACCCATCGCTCAGCAGCATGGCATTGGTGTGCTGCAGATTCTTCCCCACAAATCCATGACAGCAAGGTGATAAGTTGGACACCTTTCCCTGTCAGTTGGGCAGGGCTTGGACTCCTTCACCTGCAAGGATGAGGCTTCCAGGTGAGCCACAGGACCTGGGAACCTGGCATTCCAAGACAAGTTCACTTGCATGAGAAGTTAATGTGATGGTCCAATAGTTGCTGCAGCCTTTGATGTCTCCTTTTTTGAAATTGGAATGTAGATGGAGCATTTCCAGTTTGTGGGCCGTTGTTTTGCTTTCCGTATTTGGTGGCATATTTTGTTAAAATTTTGATGGACTCCAGTTCTTTGGCTCAAAATAGTTCCATTGATATCCCATCTATTTCTGGTGATTTCTTTCTCCCAATTGTTTTGAGTACAGCTTTCCTTTCACTTTCTAAAGTTGCAGGTTCATCTTCAAATTATTCTTCTTTGAAAGGATTTATTATTCTTTCATCTTTCATCTGTATAGTTCTTTAGCATATTGTTCCAATCTTTATTTTGTCCTGTTCAGTTAATCCTGAGAGCCAGTTTGGTGTAGTGGTTAAGTGTGCGGACTCTAATCTGGGAGAACCGGGTTTGATTCCCCACTCCTCCACTTGCACCTGGCTGGATGACCTTGGGCAAGCCATAACTCTGGCACAGCCCCACCTACCTCACAGGGTGTCTGTTGTGGGGAGGGGAAGGGAAAGGAGTTTGTAAGCCGCTCTGAGACACCTTTGGGTAGTGAAGGGCAGGGTATAAATCCAATCTCTTCTTAATGTATTTCCGTGTTGATCTTCTAGCATGCTTAATGGTGTTTTCCCCTTGATTTCTTGAATCTTTTGGAACAGATCTCTTGGTCTTCTGGTTTTGTTTTTCTCTTCCATTTCTATACATTGGTTACTATAATATTTCTCTTTGTCCCTATGTGCCAGTTGCTGGAATGCTGCATTTAGACTTCTTCTTCTTTTTTAATTCAAATGTGTAAATTATTTTTTCATACAAAATAATAAGATATAACAATTTGACTAATATCAAAAAAATATAGTGCAATGATGATTTATATAACAACTGTGAAATTAACATATTACATAACAGAATTATACATTTTATCAATTTCTACATCACGTGTGTCATCTGCTTCAAAAACTGCATTTAGACTTCTGATTCTATTGCTATAATCTTTTACAGTTTGGTATAGTGGTTAAGTGTGGGAGAACTGGGTTTGATTCCCGTCTCCTCCACTTGCAACTGCTGGATGACCTTGGGCAGGCCATAGTTCTGTCAGAGCTGTTCTCTCAAGGACAGTTTCTGTCAGAGCTCTCTCAGCCCCACCTACCTCACAGGGTGCCTGTTATGGGGAGGAGAAGGGAAAGGAGTGAAGGGCAGGGTATAAATCCAATCTCGTTTTCTTCTTCTCTTCTCATCTATCTTTAGTAATTTAAAGTGTTTCATCAGTATTTCATTGAGGCTTTTCATTTCTTTTGGTTACAGGAATACCAGTTTGGTGTGGTTAAGAGTGGGAAGACATCTTGAGAACCAGGTTTTATTCCCCACTCTTCCACATGAAGCCAGCTTGGGTGACCTTGGGTCAGTCACAGTTCTCTCAAAACTCTCTTAATTATGGTTATGTTGATAGGCTTTCCATGAAGTCTAATTGGTATTATTTGGTCAGACTTTGCATTGCTGCCTCTGATTGCTTTGTGCTACATCTCGCCTCATTTCTTCTGTGTTTGAAATTCCCCAAGTGAAACACTTCATAGTTTTCTGACTACAAATGTTCTAATCCAGTCCACTTTAGTTCACCCACTCCCAAGATTGCAATGTTTAAAGGTGCCATTTCTTGTTGTACAATTTCCAGCTTACTACATGCTTCTCAAATTCCATGTTCCTATTATATGTGTCGAATGGCATTAGACTTTCCTTCCACATCCATTCACATCAACAACTGAATATCCTTTTGGCTTTTGTTCGGTTGCATCATTAAGAACAGGGCTACTTGTACTTGTCCAGTAGCTGACTTAGTGATGTCTGACTTGAGGGTCCTTTCGTCCAGTACTATATTCCCCCCCCCTTTGGATTGTCTCATCAGGCTCTTTCTCAACCCCAAAACGGTACTTCCAGATTGAAACCTGAACCTGTAGAACATTCAGCTCAGCATTAATTTTTATTTGTTAGGATCACACAAGCACATATTAATGTGGTGCTTCAAGTTGGTTAAACCAAATGTAAGAGGACGCTGAATCAGGCCTTTTACCTTTTGCTCTGATAAAGATGAAATTGCTTTTTCCCCTTCTCCCATGCTTGTGCATTAAATTTCATTACCTACAACAGCATTTTAAATCCTGGCACAAAGATGGGACCACTTAATTATATTTTTTACGTAATACATTTATGATTCTCATAAATATGATGTGAGTCATTTGAAGCATGAACACATTTTAAGTTGATTAAATAAAGTCCAGGCTATTGAATGCAATCTATTGTGAGTCAGAATAAACTTTGTGCACATAGCCGTGCACGAGGATCCAGTGTGTGAGCCTTCGGCAGAGACAGAACTGTAGAATCAGATTAGCATTAGCTATCAAAACATGGTATGTGACTGGCAAAGCCTGGTGTTAGTCAATGGTGGGTACTTTATTATGTAATAACAATATGTACACATTGTAGGGGTAATCAGATTACCAGATCCGCTGTGGCAGGAGACCTCCTGGCAATCTGTTTCACTGCTGGTGGCACCTGCTGGTGGCACCCCCAACAGCCACAGTTGCATCTGATTTTTCTTTTAATTGCCCACGTGTGGGCAAAATTTATTAGTTTTTTTAGATATTACAGAAAAGAAAAGAAAAAAGAAAGAGCAGTGCATTTTAACATATCTAGCCAAAGATCTCGCTCACAACATCATTTTTATAGGCAGATTACCATTTCCCCCCTTATTTTGGTTATATTTCATTACATATACCTTTAAACCAAAATTCTATTCCCGATAACTAATTTAGCTATATCCTATCTGCTATATTTCATTTTATCTATAATATACTAATATTTATCTATTTTCTATAAAAGAGAAAAAATAAAGATGGAAAGGAACAGATATATCTGAGTAATTGACATTTCTAGTTGAAGTATATATTTCTTCCATGTTAGCATTCTATAGTAGTTTATATTTTCCCTGCAATCTCATCTCCCTCACTAACACTGCCAAGAAAAGCAAATTAAAAAGAAGAAAAAATTAAATCAGACCATATAAAACAATTCTTAGAACATATAGAACCCATTGACTGAAACAATCATTGTGGATGATTTTAATGCCAGAGTTGGCAATGATATGTCTCTTCTTCTTAAAAACCTGGACCTCAACCAGGATTTTCTTCTTCCATTACTTTCCCCTTTCCCAAGATACTCTAAGGATAATATCTGCAATTTAGCTGGTTTAAGATGAACACAAGTTTGTATACATTTCCACAAGCTCTGGTTAAATGGCCTGATGAAACTTGGCAACTCAGGTGAATTTACTTTTATTTCATTGGGATGCAGTGTTATTGATTATATTTTAATCTCCCCTTCCTTTTGGTCACTCATTTCTGACTTTGAGATAGGCACACTGATCATTAGCAATCATTTGCCTCTGATCCAATCTTGATGGGGTTCTTAAATCAACCTCACATCAAGAAATAGACTGTATTCCCAGGGTTTCTCACTCCCCTGAGTTAAGCCAAAGAATCTTTCAATTACTTCAATCTAAGCCCAGTCTTGACCTTAGATTTGCATTAACAAATTCTTCTGATCATTTGGAGGCAATTCGTTATTATGAACATTTAATATCTCTTATCATAAACTCACTGCACCAGAAGTCTGAAGTGATGAATACCAATCATGTAAAGTATATGCCCAAACTTCAGTGGTTTGATAAAGAGTGCAGGAAATTAAAAATTCACCTTCGTACAATTTATCGGAACTTTCGTAACTCCTTGGACACTCAGCTTCCTGTGGAGTACCAAATCCTTAAACATCAGTTATTCCAACTAATTGATATTAAAAGGCAGGTTTTTATTAACAAACAATGGGGAAAACTCCTTTTTGCCATTTCCACAAATGACTCTAGACAGTTTTGGGCTCACGTTGCTGGTGCTATACATGTTGAATCTCCTTCAGTTTCTGTTATCCCTCCTGGAACTTGGTTTCAATATTTCTCTTCTATATTTCAAGAGGAATTCCCCTGCCTTGGTGAGCTCCCAACTTCACATTTGGTTGATCTCCCTGAATGGCCTCCTGTTGCCCCTGATGAAATTACAATTTTAATTGACCAGTTAAAGATAAGTAAGGCTCCACGGCCAGATGGAATTATTCCAGAAATTTTGAAAACTGACCCAGATTGGTGGGCCTCCCCCTTGGCCTCCCTTTTTACAATGATAAATAAAATGGGTCAGATGCCTGCAGCCTGGTCCAATGCCATTATTGTTCCCATCTATAAGAAAGGACCACAACATAACCCTTCCAATTATAGGCCAATAAATTTATTTTCTGTAATAGGGAAATTATATGCCAAATTCTTACAACTAAAACTCCTTAACTGGACCTCATCTTCTAAGATCCTTGGTCCTGAGCAAATAGGGTTCAGCCAGGGGAAATCACCTCTTGATCATTGTATTCTCCTCTCTCACTTGATAAATAAATATAGAAAAGTGCCTTTCTGGACTTTAAAAGGGCCTTTGACTCTGTTTCGAGGAACTTACTGTGGAGAAAACTTGATCATCTGCTTTCTGATAAGAGATTACTATTCCTTATCAGGGGCCACATCTTGTCAGATTAGATGCCCTCCCTCTGGAAGACTTACACCAATGGTTAATATAAATAAAGGGGTTAAGCAGGGCTGTATTTTGGCCCCTTCCCTTTTCAATCTTTTTTAAAATGACTTTGCCCCTTTTCTGTCTTCAGTTGATGGACACAGCCCTAGACTTGGCTCTACGCATATATCTTTACTGCTGTATGCTGATGACGCAGTCCTTTTGTCATCGACTCGTTTGGGGTTAAAGTGTTTACTTGATCGCTGTTATGAATATTGTGCCATGTGTGCTGCTAACTACCTGGAGTTAACTGGATTACCTATATAGAATCCAAAATTAAATCCCTTGATATCACCTTAGATACCTTACTCCTTCCGAAACTGAGGCTTTTTCAGTTATAAGAGCCAATCTACTTTGTTCTGAGCTACATTCACCGTATAATGTCGCTAATAAAACCTGTTCACCCCTGTTTTTTGGAATATCTCCTAAAGTCGGCCAAGCTGCCTCTTACCTGTACCAACTTCACACCCACAAACTCCGTAGAGCCCTCTCTTTGGTGAAATTCAATGTATTACCTTATTATCCGGCTGCTTTTAGGGTGTGCCCTTTTCTGACAGATGTTGTCCATGCATAAGTGATAATATCGAAATGATTTCCCATGTCTTGTTGCAGTGCCCCTTCTACCATGCATGATGCACTACGACTGAAATTTCTAAATTTTATTTTGGCTCAATTAGAAGAATATCCTGATTCCCTAAGGATCCTTATTCTTCTTGATAACCAAAACCTTGAGATAATGGAAACCGTTGCTAAATTCCTTCTTGGTGCCATTTCTATTCGCCCTTTCTTTAATTGATGGGTATACTTACTTGGTAATTCCTCGTTTCTATATTTTGCAAGTATTATTCTACGCTGTGTTTTTTTGTTGTATATGGGTTTGCAAGGGTTACATGCCAATAAAGGTAACTGGATTGATTGACGTCTTTTGCTCCCTCTGGGACTACTAGAGAGAGCACAACACATTGGGGGGGGAGACCCTAAAGCAATAGGGACCAACGAGTGACAAAAATGCAGAAGTGGCCCCTGTCCCTCATGATCTTTGTCCACACAGGTCTCATGCTCCAAATCATAACCTTTTGGGGACCATTCCTACCTTGTTTAATGTTGACAAAGCTGGTTGGATCCACCTCATTGATTAAAAGGTAACTACTAGCATCTGAAACTTACCTTGATGGTGATTCTGGTGGCAGCGAGAAGAGCTAAAGAGACTATGGAACGGATATATAAATTACCACAGTAAAAGAATTAAGCTTTCTGCATTGGTCCGGGAAAGTATTTCTAGAAAAAATTCTCCATGGGGCTACATTTCTAAGCGGGCTCCCTAGGAGTCTCATTTTCTTGGAAGGAAGAGCCCACAGACATCCATTACTGCCTGCCCTCATTTTAGCACCCTGACCTGCATCTGAACCTCTCTAAAACAGCCCACATCTTTCCAACTTAAACCCTCAAAGGGACGGAACAGAAGCCACATCTCCCTTGGCTGGAGTGTTTACGACTTGTTGAAGTCAATGTAAGTCTGGTGTTTCTTTAAGCTGCTTTAAGACTGCTTTATTCAGCATCAATAGATCCATGAACTTCTGGACATTTTCATTTTACTTTTCAGCATTGCCCGTCCTTTCAGAGAATCGGAGTCATCGGAGTAACACTAAGGAAACAATGGCGCAATTTAGGAATGGTTGTAATTTGATTATTGAGTTGTGGGATCTGTACTTAAGAGCTAAGTGTTTAAACTTGCCCAGAGGAGCAGAGAACAGATTTCCCTCTTGGGGTGGGGGTGGGGATACATATTCTATGAGAGTTAAAAGCCCATTTCTGAAACAAGAGTGAAACAAGACGCCCAGCCTGACATTTCACACATAATACTTAAATAAAAGGTTTGTATTTCCCACATCTGTAAATCCAAATGTAAATAAAGCTGGAATCTTCTCTTCTCACATTTACAAATTTCACAAATGGCACATTTTGGGCAGTTTCACAGATTGATGCTACTGAGGATTCAGTTGGCTGAATAAACTAGTAAAATTTCTTCTCGGCATCATGGGAACACCCCTCCCCTTCTGCTCCTAGTTGCTGTGCTAAGACATGACCATTGGGTGTTTGATTAATCTCCACATAATAGCAAATAGTGGTTTGAAATTTAATTGAGGTTTATTTCTTTGTTGAATAAATGTTGGAGATGACATATCGAGGAGTTTCCTTGTTCCTATGCCACTGGATTGCCAGGCAACTGTATTTTTGGCAAGAAGTGTTTAGGATTGGTAATATGCTTTTTTTTCATTTTTACATGCTGCTTTGGAATGTTCCCTTTATGTTCTGTGCTGGTTATATAACTGATGTGGTAAGAGCGGCAGACTCTAATCTGGAGATCTGGGTTTGATTCCCCACTCCCCCTCCCATGAAACCTGTTGGGTGACCTTGGGCCAGTCTCAGCTCTCTCAGAACTCTCTCGCCCCCATTTACCTGACAAGGTGCCTGCTATGGGGAGAGGGAGGGAAGGAGATTGTAACCACTTTAAGACTCCTTAAGGTAGAGAAAAGTGGGGGGGAGGTATAAAAACCGACTTTTCTTCCTCTATAATTTTCAGCTAACTTGTCTATGTAAAATTTTTCTTACAGCCGCAAAGTTTATTTTAATCAATTGGAAACTTACCTCTCCCTGTATACAAATCTAGACCTAATGTTTATGCGTTACTGTGCCCATGAAAAAAAAATAGTTTATGAAGTACAAGGAAATTGAAACGTATGATAAATATGGTCTTTCTTCTTGGCATGTTTTAGTCCATTAGATAACCCTTTCCTTGGTTATTCCTGATATTGTTTTGGAACAATGAAGCACACATCCTTGGGAAGAGGTACCATTTCTTTTCAGGAAAAAGAACTTTAATAAGAAATTATTTTTCAGAAGGGTACCATCAAGGGCTGCCTCGCAGCTAGAGAGCCCGGGCATCCTTCCTATCTTTTGCTGCTGAACTTCTCTAGAAGGGTGGGACAAAGTTAAGCCAGTTGTTGAAGTTAAATTAGAGAATGATTGTTCCATTTGAAATGTATGTACCTCCGACCTCCATGAATGGTGAGATAGATAAAGAGAGAGAAAGGAATTACACTCAGCATTGGAGAAGACCAGTGCCTGCCCATGGAGCAGGCACCGGCATTTGTCCGCCCTCCGCCATCTCCTTGGAGAAAGCATGAGGGTGGGGGGAACCAGTTGGGGCTCAGTGCGGAAGTGCTGGCCAATTGAGGGCTGGCTCCCTGGTCAGGTCTGGCAGCGGCCACCCTACCTCCTCAGTTGGCCCAGCATGAGCTCAGAGGAGGACGGAGCTGTGCATCTGGGAGCCCTGAATGCGGAGCACGTTGGTGGTGGCAAGCCTGCTCTAACAGGCTGGGTGTGCATCCAGGCATCTGGACACAGGGGAAGGTGCAGGGTGGACCCCGGGCCGATAAGAAAATGCAGGGCCTCCCGCTGTCAGGTGGCTGGAGCCTTTCAGCTTTGGCTCAGTTGTAGAGCCTCTGTTCCTCAGTGGAAAGTCTCCGTTCCTGCCTGTTGAATCTCCAAAGTCTCCAAAACAAATCCACATTTAAAGGTTAAAGCAAAATTTATTTCAAAGCGTTTGAAAGAAGCAGGAACAATAGAATTGTTAGGAATGGACACAAACCCCAAAGGGGACCATGATAAAGGGAATTGAACCAAACCGTAACCAATAGATCTCTTTCCTGCCGGCGCGAATAAGGTAGGCACTGGCAGGCAATTGCATGAGAACATAACAGTTTGCCTTTCTCAAAACAGGCCCTTGGTTCATAGATCATAGACACCACTAACGAGGCAGCAGATAACAGAGTTACTCCTTTACAACCCAGCTGGGTAACCTTGAGCTGTTCCAGGCATCTAAGAAGCGGGAGGGTGCAGAATACAGAAGCGAAAGGAACAGGGGGGGAAGGGAACATACTCCAAGCAATATAATACTCAATGGCAGCTTGCTGACATACTGCCCTCCTGAAAATACACTTTACCCCCCATCTCCCGGAATCTCCCGGAATTTCCCGGCTTGTCCGGGAAACGCTCATGAAAGCGGCGCAACATATAAGGGGCCCTAATATCCCGATCTTCCACCCATTCCCGGTGCTGGGGACCAAAATCCACCCATTCAATGAGATACCAACGTTTCCCCCTCTTCAACTTACAATCTAGGATATCTGCAATTTCAAAATGCTCATCACCTTCGAGCAAGATCGGTGGCGGAGGGACATGTTCAGGTCGCCATTTGGACGAACCCGGGTCTTTCTTAAGAAGGCTCATGTGAAAGACTGAATGCAACGCCCTCAATTTTTTTGGAAGCTCAACATCAACCGCCACCTGGTTCAGGATTCTGCGAACTTTAAATGGACCAATAAACTTCCACCCCAGTTTGCGACTCGGCCGCAGTAGCTTAATATTCTTAGTTGACACATACACCATATCCCCAGGCTGCAGACCCAAACCCTCCACCCTTCCTCTGTCAGCCTGTTCTTTATAGGCAGCCTTGGCCGCATTTAACGTGTCACACAGGAGAGGCCATGCCTTTTGTAAAGATTGACACCAAGACCCCGCATCACTAGGCTGCAAAGGGTGATCCATCCCCAAAAAGGGCAAGGGAGGGCTGTCATAGCCAAAGACAGCTTTAAAGGGAGACATGCCAATCGATCTGTGGTCCGTATTGTTATAACAGTACTCAAGGCGCTACTGAGGCCTTGCTCCACCCCCATAGTGGACAGTAGTTCTCTCCAGAACTTGGAAACGAATTGAGTGCCTCTGTCGGATATTATCTTAGTCGGCAAAAGATGGAGGCGCACCACGTGGTAAAAGAAAGCTTTGGCCAACGCTTGGGCAGTAGGCAAGGAAGGGAATGGAACAAAATGTGCCTGTTTGGAAAACAAGTCAACCACCACCCAAATCACCGTTTTACCCTTACTGAGTGGCAAGTCTGTGATGAAGTCCATGGACACCACTTCCCAGGGTCGAGAAGGAGTGGGGAGAGGTTGAAGTAATCCTGGTGGTTTCCCTCCCCTCGATTTAGACAAGGCACACGTCTGGCATGTTCGTACAAAGTCTAATAAATCCTT
>NW_015172555.1:1880040-1889455 GCF_001447785.1 Gekko japonicus
CAACTGACCAAGGGCCTTTTAAGAGTCAGCCAGGCCAGCCCGATCTCGTCACATCACAGAAGCTAAGCCGGGCCGACTCTGGCAAGTATTCTGATGGGAGACCTCCTTGGAATACCCGCAGTCGGGAGGCGGGGGAGGGCTTTATTCAGCCACCTCTCTGAATATCCTCCAGGCCCCCAGTAGGGGTCAGACACCAGGGGTCACCATGACTTCCAGGTGCGCACACACTCATATTCATCCACGCAACGGTCACCTCGAGGTTAGACTACTGCAACGCTCTCTACATGGGGCTGCCTTTGTCGCGAATCCGGAAGCTGCAGCTAATGACAGGGCTTTTTTGGTGGTGGCTCCTACCTGGTGGAATGAGCTCCCGGTGGAGATCCGGGCCCTGCGGGACCTTGTGCAGTTCCGCAGGGCCTGTAAGACGGAGCTCTTCCACCAGGCTTTTGAGTAGGAGCCGCCACTACTGTACCACCACTAGTGCACCATCATCATCGTACCATTGTTGCCGCACCACCACCAACTGGGTTAGGTAACATCGGGGCATAGGATGGCCCTGTGACAAGTTATTTTATAATATCGCGTGGAACCCATACCACTGAATTGAGACTAATATTCCCAGGGGGCCACGGAATTGGGACTACCATCCCCAGGATACCCTCTTGTGATTGAAGATCTTTTTGTAACATCTAGAGCACTTTATGTTTTTGTAAATGTTGGTTTTATCTTGTTTTTACTGTTTTATTTGTGAGCCGCCTGAGCCCGCTTGCGGGGAGGGCGGGCTATAAATTTGAATAAACAAATAAATGCACATATTAACCCCCCCCCAAAAAAAGAGTCATCCAGTCAATGACAGCTGACTCTTGGACAGCCTGTCAGCAAGCTGCCATTGAGTATTATATTGCTTGGAGCATGTTCCCTTCCCCCCCTGTTCCTTTCGTCGTAGGGACCCAGCCGGCCGCCGTGGTGATCAATGGGCCCGCAGAGGGGACCGGGACTCCGAATAAGTCCCCCTCCGTTGCGGGTACTGTCGTAGGCACCGTCGTAGGTACTGTCGTAGGTACTGTTGTCGGTACCGTGGTAGGTACGTTCCCCTCTGCCCCGCTCATGATTGCAATCAGACTCGGGACGATGAGGAAGAAAGATTCCTAACAAAAATGTTGAATCTCCAAAGTCTCCAAAACAAATCCACATTTAAAGGTTAAAGCAAAATTTATTCCAAAGCGTTTGAAAGAAGCAGGAACAATAGAAAATTGTTAGGAATGGACACAAACCCCAAAGGGGACCATGATAAAGGGAATTGAACCAAACCGTAACCAATAGATCTCTTTCCCGCCGGCGCGAATAAGGTAGGCACTGGCAGGCAATTGCATGAGAACATAACAGTTTGCCTTTCTCAAAACAGGCCCTTGGTTCATAGATCATAGACACCACTAACGAGGCAGCAGATAACAGAGTTACTCCTTTACAACCCAGCTGGGTAACCTTGAGCTGTTCCAGGCCTAAGAAGCGGGAGGGTGCAGAATACAGAAGCGAAAGGAACAGGGGGGGAAGGGAACATACTCCAAGCAATATAATACTCAATGGCAGCTTGCTGACACTGCCATCCATCGACTGTTGGGCTGCTGGTACCCACCTTCACACACACACCTTGCCCTCTAACCTGCATCAGTTCCCTGGGTTGTGCAAGACTGGCTGGGGCCCACTGCTGGGTTGCTGCCCACTTGGGACCGGCAGCTGGGGCTCACTGCCGGGTGTGGCAGGGGGGCAGCAGGTGTGGCCTTCCCAGCACCTCTAGTTTACAACTTCCTTCAGGCAGTTCAAGACCACAGAGGCCCACTGCTGGGTTCCCGTCTCTGTTAGATCGGCGGCCTGGGCTCCGACAAACTCATTCTGTGCACCCAGCTTCGGGCTGTGGCAGCTGGGGGTGGAGCAGCCAGCGCTGGCATGGTCTCCTCACCACCACCACCATGGTGTCTATCCCAGCAGCATCGGTCTGGGGAGTTGCGGGACCACAGCCTTATTGCTAGACCTCAGCCTGTGGGTCAGTGAATTTTTATCCCAGTGGGGAGGGTCTAGGGGTCAGGGACAGGGCTTCCGCCTACCGGCTGTAGGCTCCCAGGTGGCAGGGCCCAGGTGGTGGGTGAGGTGCCAGGCCTCTGAGCAAGACCCTGGACAGCCCCTGCCAATCTGAGGAGATGATATTACCTTTACAGGTACCAATGGTCTAAGGAGCTGCGGTGGCTCAAGTGGCTAAGACGCTGAACTGCAGGCTGTGGAAGGTCAGTAGTTCAGCAGTTCGAGACCCAGGTGCCACATGATGGAGTGAGCTTCCGTCTCTAGTTCCAACTCCTGCCAACCTAGCAGTTCGAAAGCAAGAAATTGCAAGTAGATAAATAGGTACGACTTCAGTGGGAAGGTAACAGCGTTCCGTGCACCTTGGTGTTTAGTCATGCCGGCCACATGACCACGGAGACGTCTTCGGACAGCGCTGGCTCTTCGGCTTTGAAACGGAGATGAGCACCGCAACCCTAGAGTCGGATTTGACTGGCTTTCTAGCAAGGGAACCTTTACCTTTACCTTACCAATGGTCTGGTTCAGTATAAGGCAACTTCATGGGTTTATGTTGTATTTTATTTGTGTTTTAATTGTTTTAATTTTTGTATATTGTATATTGTTTACTAAATTTGATGGAACCTGCCCTGAGCCTGCTATGCAAGGAGGGTGGGATATAAATCAAATCAATAAAGAAGCGAAGTCATTGACAGGAAGACGATCATTCAGGGAGCAGCCATGGCTCAGGAGCAAAGTGTCTGCTTGGCATGCAGAAGACCCAAAGGTCCATCCCCACCTTATTCAGTTCAAGGGAGAAAGACAAGGCTTTACACAAGGCCCTGCCTGAGACTTAGGAGAGCTGCTGCAGGTGCCAGGGGTCAAGGGTCTGATACTCTGGGGGCACTGCCGCTGCACATGGAGGTTCCATTCTTCTAGGTCCTGCCTACCAGTCTCCCTTGCACCATTCACACTTTGGCGTGTCAGTGTTCAGTTCGGGTTGCCAACTTTGGGTTGGGAAGGACCTAGAGATCAGCCTACCAGCTTGGCGGGGCAGCTGAAGGGGGCCAGTCTTCACCTATCCTCGCCTCCGTGGGCCCACCAACTGTTCAGGGATGAGGGGGCAAGGGAGTGCAGGCGTAAGCCATGTTGTTTCTTCTCTTTGTCTGCTGAGTACAGTATGCCAGCCAAGAAAGCTGCACAGAAGGGGGCCGGGCAGGAAAGGCACCCAAGTGGGTGCCACCTGCCATCTCATCTTTGGAGGATGAGGCTAGCCACCCTGTTCGGGATCTGGTGACAAAAACCGAAGCCATGGAGAAGTCCCGGGTGGAGAGGCACAAGCATAGTGGTGCTGGCACACTGGGTGCATCCACCCTTTCCAAGGGTACTAGATCTGCAGGATGGGAGTGGGAGTTGCATGCCCTGGGTGCTAAATTGGCTCAGCTTGAGGAGTCAGAGGGCAAAGTGGATGCCCAGTCCATGGGCAGTGGTGCAGGATAGGGGCCGGCAGGCCAGCAGGGGATGAGTGAGTCCACAGTTACTGGGGGGCCAGGCACTGCAGTTGGGCAACTGCTAGGTAATGCCCACTCAGTGGCGCCCCCCGCCCCAGCAGGAGGAGTGTTGGAACTTGGAGGTGACAACAAAAACAACAACAACAAAAAAGGAGGGAGTCACGGTGGAATGAGTACAAAACAATATAAAACACCGTGTATAAACATACGATATATACAGTATTAAATGATCTTATTATAAGTATTCATATATAGGCATTCAAATGTGTAATCAAACTAACAAAGAATAGAAGGGGAACAGTCTAAATATTCTCCTATCTAAATGGCTAGTTTCTGTGCAACGTAACCCAAAAGTAGTATTTCATCTCAATGCCCTCCTTAAATTCTATTATTCAAGAGGCGGCCAGTATGTCCCAATGGCCATTGCAGCTTTTAATGCAAAATTTTTATATGGGGCTGCGATCTGGGTTAAAGAAATTTCTGAATTATCAGATCAGATCCTTCTCCAGTTCCTGTGTAAAATTGCAGGAGTCCCTAAATGTGTCGCAGGGACGGCACTTAGAGAAGAATTCGCACAAGAGCCTGGAAGGCAGCCTTTAAATTGAGACTGAAAGTTCTTTATATGACACCTAATGCTCAAGGAGGTCTTCTTTATCTTTTAAAAGGGGATAATTATAAATGTACGTGGGCAAAACATATAGATAACAAGCTGGAGTGGGTTGGTCTCGCCCCTACGGGGCTTAATAATTTAAATTATCAAGAAGCGCTAAATCTGATGAGATTGAGGGTGACAAACATTGACCAACTCAGCACTTCAATTCGTGCTAGGCGAGTATGCTCCAACTCTGCCTTAGGGATTGTTCCACCTAAGAAAACTCCCTCATATATAAGCTTCCTTACATCCCCCAGATCTAGATATGTCTTCACGCTTGCAAGGTTGAATGTTTTTCCAACTGTAGAGCTAAGTGGCCATTTTGCTAAAATACAGTACTCAAATAGATTGTGTGATTGTGGATCAGGTGCAATAGACACCTTAGATCATCTTATGTTATTTTGCCACCAATGGATTGACCCCAGATCCTGCTGGATTACTCCTATTTTACAAAGATATCACCTCCCTATGGAACCCTGGGTGATAACCATACTATTAGCTGTTGAGGACCCTGAAACGACTCACTTGGTGGCAAAATATCTTTCGAAAGCGGCTTTGAAATGTTATAAGTACCTTTTGTATACAATTTTAAAATTTTAAAACTAATTTCCATAATATCATGGGATTTTATAGAATTCATTGAAGTTTATAAAATGTGGTCTGATATTACTGATCGAGAGCATGTTTAACTAGCTTTTATTGTAAAGACGTTCTGTCTAAATTTCTTGTAATTATATGTAATGCATTTTATAGTTGCTGTTTGCATGTTTGGCTTAAGACCTCGGGTCAATGAAGCTAATAAATGAAATGGAAAAAAAATGGTATTTCATCTCAGAGCCTGCTGCTGTAGAAGAAACGATTCAACAGTCCCACCAGTGTAGGACAAATAATCCTCACAAGCGATCTGACAACTTCCTGGTTGACAAGCCGTTTCCTGTCTTCTTTCTCAAAAATTGCTCAATATGTTGTGTACATCATTCATTGGAACCAGTCTCCATTCTCTTACCCAGACATTGTCACTTTCCCCTGCATTTCCTACATTCCCCTGCTCCATGGCCAGCTGGCCCATGGCCTGTGGCGTGGGGGCATGACACAGTGGGTCAAGTATGGCAGGGTTTGGGGGCCACATCAGGGCCGGGGATGCCCTTAGGGGTTGACGGGTAGGACCCTTGGTGGGGTGGACCACAGCATAACTCGGCTGCAGATCTCCTCCATGCTTGTTTCGAGAGGTCACTCCCCCTAGTGGAGCACCTACTCCCAGCCACTAAGACTAAGACTTGGAGAGGCGAGTGTGTAGATATTTTCATGCTCCTGAAAGTGAAGGTGAGCTTGCAGGATGACCCCATGGAACTCGAGAAAAATCAAATACATGCAGATTGACAAGAACTATGACAACTGGTTGTTGACTTACACTATTCACATGGGTGTGGTGAGGCAGGTCTACCCAGGCAGGGGGCCAGCGTTGGTAAAGTATCAGGACGTCATACAGAGGGCATATAAGGAATACTCAGGTGCTGCTTGGCTGCATTATGATGAGATGTTTGGCATTTGGGTGACCTTGGACCCCGCATTGCCTTGGGACCAGGAGCAACAACAGCTGTGGTCTCAGTGCATGGGCCCCACAGTAGCCGTTTCAGGCACCTGGTGGCGCATTTGCATGCAGGAGCCAGTCGGGGAGCTGGTGATAAGCTGGGGGATCGATCCTGTCTCATCTGCAGGGGCTTCAACGCTTTAGGGAAATGCTCAAGGATGCCCTGCAAATTCAAACACGCTTGCAGCACATTGTTGTGGGCCACTCTGCTTTAACTGAAGAGCACTCAGCTGGCTGAGTCTCAGAGGTGCTGACGGGGCTGTTATCAGCATCAGCTGAGTGCTCTTCCGTCAAAGCAGACTGATCCATGACACACATGCAGGGGCATGCAGCCCACATCCTCCTGTGACAAGGGTGACCCTCAGGAGGAGGAGCCCGGGTGTCAGGAGGACAATTAAAGGGTACCTGGCGGCAATAGCATTTCTGCTGAGAGCTGGGGTTGGGGAACACACAGGCAACTTCAGGTCAGGGCACAGGGTGGAGGGCTGAGTTGGGAAAGCACCACTGGTGACTAGCACCAGGCAGCCCTTCACCTGGTGGTTGATCTGGGCATTTGCTAGATAGGTAGGGAACATCTGGCGACATGACGACGCAGCGCAGCGGAGCCTGAAGGGACGAGAGCCGGAGCTGCGGTTGGTGCGCGCCCGCGCACCAGAGGAATCCATCAGAAGCCCACCGGAAGAAGTCGTCGACCCATCCTAGGGCGCCGGGAGTAACATCTGAAGTCTGCCCGAATACACTAATAGAACAGGCCGCCTGGGTGCTGGTAGGCGGTCCCTCCCACCATACAAATTGTGGCCCTAGGTAGGAATTAATAAGTATATGTAAACCGCTCAGAGACCCTTCAGGGTCAAGAGCGGTATATAAATCAAAAGTAAATTAAAAACATTAAAAAAAAATTTAAAAATTGTCACAAGTTGGTCAGGGTGGCCATGCAGGTGGCCTGGATGGCTAGCAGGGGATGACTTTGTTACCCACTCCTTGGCATTGGAACAGCTTCGACAGCCACAGGGCAGGGGTCTGGTCCCTCTGAGGTTTGGCGTTGGGCCGTGGGAGGACCGGACATATGGTGTGCACAGTCATCACTGGTGCTGGCTGATGGTGCATCTCTTTACAGGATGTGGCACAAGGATGGAGGTCACCAGTATAACGGTTGGCAGCTCCAGCTTAGGCAACCAGCTAGGCGTTGGGGACTGCGTTTCTATGGACTGGCTGGAGGAGGGTGGAGTGCGTTGCAGCCAGCCATTACCCCTCCTCTATGACAGCTAGTTGGCGGTGGCTGTGCATTTAGGCGGTGACAATCTGGGCACTAGGTCAGCAGTCTCCACACCCCAGGATCAGGTCCTTGGTGGCACATCTTTTGGGCACGATAGGGTTACTGAGTTGGTCATTTGCTTAGCTGATCTGCAGCGGGGTCTGCATGGCTGCTGGCTCCTGAGTTAAGCCGAGGCTAACCCCCCTCATGGCGGGAAAATCATGGGTTGAGTGGATTTTGAGTTGGCAAGCACCCTGAGATATCAGCGATGGGGGGGGGTCCTCAAACTGGGTTCCTATGGGCTTAGCAGTCAGGGTGACTCAGTTGGGGACCTCTTTTGGGTTGGGGGAGCATACAAAGAGCCTTAAGGCTTTGCAGTTGTGGGCTGGAATGTGCCCTCCCTCCCCTCTATGTACTGGTGTGAGGGCCATGATGAGTGAGGTCCAGAAGGACCCCGGACCTGGCTCTGAGCTGGGGTGGGTTAGCCCTGTTAGGAGGCTTGCTTTGCAAGCACAATACAACCATTGCTTTAATGTATTAATGAGATGGTGCAGATCAGCTTATGTATAAATAAAATTCCCAGTTTAATCCATAACTTGTGTTGTGCTTCATTTGAGGGGCGGGCGGACAATGTGTTTTGTTTCTGGTTCAACTCTGGCGGTTCCAGTTATAAAACTTCAGGTAGCAGATGATGAGAAAGACCTTTTTCTTCCTGAGAACCATCGCTAGTCAGAGTACACTATACTGAGCGTATAGTTTAAAGGGGAGGGGCTATGGCTAGGTGGCAGAGCATCTGCTTGGTATGTGGAAGGTCCAAGGTTCAATCCCCAGAACCTCCAGCTAAGGCTCAGGTCAGAGGTGATGTGAAAGACCACCCCCTGAGAGCCTGGACAGCCACTGCCAGTCTGAGTAGACAGTACTGACTTTGATGGACCAAGGGTCTGATTTAGTATGAAGCCGTTTCATATGTTCATGTGAGCTAGATGGAACAGCCATAAATCATAAAGCAGCTTCTTGTGTTCATTTTAGTGAGGCAGGAGGAATGACCTAACCCCTTCCCCATTTTCCTTCAAAAAACCCCCAAACTGATTCTCTCTGTGCACCTCAAAGAGTAATGAGCACCATCAGTCATCTTGGGGATGTTTTGATGCTTTTCTCCATTTAACTGACAAACTAGTTTTGGGCTGGATCCGGCAATGAGTGAGCAGAAAGGACAATGTTCTTAACACTTTTCCAAATGTACTCAAACACTTCAGTATAATTTCTAAGGAGATAAAAATGGTAGTTGCAATATTGCTATCTCTCCCTTATTATAATTGAATAGCAACATTCTATATTGAACGTTCTAAAATTGGCCCCTTTAGTGTTTGGCCGGAAGAACTGTCAGTCAGAAGACGCTGGCTGGGTTGACTGGCTGCTTTGTGCAGTCCCGCCCAGCATTTCAAGGTCTTTTGCATATGGAAGCTGATTGGACTTCACTCCATTCCACACCTCAAACTCCCCCACCCCCGGCAAGGCAGTTGGAATTTTCAGTTGCATAGACAGATACAATGCCATACTCCCCACCCTACTGTATTCTGAGGTAAAATATGTCCTCACTCAGAACACATCACTTCCCCTTCAAAAGAAACAAACCCAATAACACAATCATGCCACACCACAAAGACAACAGATCACAGAATACCACAAGGCAAAAAATGATAGGAAAAGTGCCAGCAGTCACCCCATTACTGCCACAGAGAGCGCTTCAGAGGATGGTGTGCAGGTCCCAGGTTCATGTTTTAAAAGCAGCCTGGGGAATTATGGACCATTCACACACTTTCAACCTTAACATACCTCATAGAGTAGTTGTGTGGATCATATGAGGGAGAGGAGAATGATGTCAGCTGCTTTGGTTCCCACTGCAGGGAAAGACTGTCCTTTCTGAGGCTGGGGGGGGGGATGTAAACCTGAAGACAGACAGGCAGATAACGGTAGGCTGATGGTTGCCTGGAAAGGACATAGGGTTGCCAACTCCAGGTTGGAAACTTCCAGGATATTTTGGGGATGAAGCCTGCTGACGGTGGGGTCAGAGGAGGAGGAGGAAGAGGGGGACCTCAGACAGATACAATGCCATACTCCCCACCCTCCAAACAAGCTGTTGCCAGTCTCCAGGTGACAGCTGGAGAGCTCTTAAAGCTCTGGTGCTAATTCAAAGTGTTGCAATTTTGTGTTTTGGAAAATCTTTAGGAATTGTTTGGTGCATTTACGATGGGGCACCCACCCAGAGCCTCTGGCATTTTCTCACTCTGCTGGCATCAAAACCAATTTAAGGCAAAATAAGAGGCTACTGAGAGGGGAGGAGATAAAGTTGC
>NW_015172555.1:1889677-1896488 GCF_001447785.1 Gekko japonicus
AAGTGTTGCAATTTATCGACAGAGTAGTGTTTTGGAAAACCTTTAGGAATTGTTTGGTGCATTTACGATGGGGCTCCTGGGGAACTATTGTTGCCAATCTTGGCCCAGCAGCCATCAAACCATTCTCTTCAACCCCCTGCTGTGCAGCTGACTTTCCCCTAGGGTTGCCAATCTCCAGGTGGGACCTGGAGATCTCCCACTGTTACAATTGATCTCCAGATGACAGAGATCAGTTCCCCTGGAGAAAATGGCTGCTTTGGAGGGTAGACCCTATGACATTATACCTGCTGAGTCCTTCTGCCCCCACGCCCAATGCTGCCCTCTACAGAATCCACCCCCCAAATCTCCAGGTATTTCCCTCCTTAGAGCTGGCAACCCTACTTTCCCCTCAGTGCCTGTTGGTAGGCAGCTAAGCTTGGTCCTGTCACCTACTTTGGGCTTTGGGAGAAAACACATTGGGGCCAGTCCTGATAGGGTTGCCAACTCCAGATGGGAAATTCCTGGAGGTTTGAGGGATGGAGCCTGAAGAGGGTGAGGTTTGAGGAGGGGTGGGACAGGTACAATGCCATAGACTCCACCCACCAAACCAATCAGTCCCACATAGGGAACCATTGTTGCCAATCTCCAGGTGAGGGCTGGAGACCACTCAGAATTACAACTGCTCTGCAGAAGGGAGGGCAGAAGTCAGCTGAAGTCAAAGGGGCAGATAATGGCAGGTTGATGGTTAGCTGGGAAGGAGATGGGGTTGCCAACTCCACCCTCCAAACCAGCCATTTTGTCCTGGGTAACAATTGCTGCCAATCTCCAGGTGAGGGCTACAGATCACTCACAATTACAACTGCTCTTCAGGTAGCAGAGATCAGTTCCTCTGGAGAAAACAGTGGACTCTGTCATTATACCCTGCTGAGGTCACCACAGCAAATTGACACTGTTTGCCCAAAGCCAGAGCACTCCCCAGAGCCTCTTTCTAGATCTCGTTGTATTGTTTTCACAACGGGCTTTACTGCTAGTAACATTATAATGACCTACTGACGTGATATACTAGTTTCTCAGAATTCTCAACTTTCGGTCAAGAGAGTGCTAAATTATTAAAACCATTTATTTTAAGAAACCGCACATGCAAATAACCTGCATTTTGCCTGTCTCTGCCCACAATCAAATCAAATCAAACAACAGCCCTTGTTAGAAAGACAATCAGAAAGTCTGTAACACTGTTCATTTGAATCAATTACAGACAATTGTTTTCTACCAAGGTAAGATGCAGTGTGAAGAGATACTTCATCATCCCAATAAGATTTTTGCCCCAGCTGTTTCATCTTGTCTTCTTGAACATGGGACGTATTTCTGGTAAGTACAGAAGACATTCAGGGGAAAATACATGATGAAATAATTAGATGTCAATATGTCCTTGTGAAATTTGAAAGTTTCAGATGTTGACTGTATGGCTTTCACTTGGGCTTATGAACAAACAATTATGCAGGCTTTCCTAGCAGTTTTCATAGTGCAATCCTTGTGTTTTATGCTAAACTATCTTTTTGCCGGCAGCAGTTCTTCTGGAGGGTCTTGCAAAACTCCCATTCTCCGTTTCCATGAGGTGTTATTTATTGCTGTACTTCTACGAAGTAAGCCGCAGTAGCCTACCTTCTCTCAGAGCAGCAGCATTGTAGGCCATTGGACAAAATTGACTGGTGGTGAGTTTGGAGCACACTAAAGGAAGTACTTTCCTTCACAAAACCTAATTGTAACGGACATTTGGCATTCACTATCATAGAATGTGGTGATGGCCACTGGATTAGATGTCTTTAAAACAGGATGGACAAATTCTTGGCAGATAGCTAGGCCCGTCGACAGCTGTTATCCACGGTAGTTGAATGGCATCAGCATGGAGAGAAGTGATAGATCTCTGGATAGCAGGTGGCGAGTCAGCATGGCGTAGGGGTTGAGAGCAACAGACTCTGATCTGGAGGACCAGGGGGTTCAATTCCCCACTCCTCCTCCACATGAAGCCTGCTGGGTGACCTTGAAGGCTGCCAGTGAAGGGGAGTTTACCATATCCCTAGGCAGGTGATTCCAACTCTGAACCACTCTGACCGTGAAAAAGTTTTTCCTACTATCCAGCCGATACCTTTCTGCATGTAACTTAGTGTCAGCTAGCTGCCATAGAGATCTGTGTATAGTAGGAAAAAAAAAACCCGATCCCTGATCCCTCCGTTGGCATTTGCGCATGCCTATTCTGTTCTGCACTGTATGTCTGCTTGTCTCATGCATTCCTTTCTATGGACGCTACTGTAAGCTTATCTACAAGGCCACAGGTGCGGAGGAGGCTCGCTTAGTCTATAATGATTTAGTGCGTGTGAAGCGCTAATTGTTTAGCTTTATGGAAACCGTTGCTTTCTCAGGCTTTGGGCGCGAACCTGAGAGTCCAACCGCGTAAGCGGGAACCAAGTCCATTGGTTATGGTCAGTTTTGAATGTGCTTCATTATCCCATGGCCCGCCTGTCTCAGGTATTCTAAACAGTGAACTTGCTCCTGCTCTATCATGGCTTCAATAAAATACTACTTTGTTTAAATGTGTATTGGACTGATAGCTGTGGGGATCGGCCACTTAGACCCATTGCTTTGGGTCCTATCCTCTGCTGCCAAGTGGAACAGCTCCTTGCCCTCCTCCAAATGACAGCCTTTCGAATATTTAAAGAGAGCCATCATGTGCCCCCTCAATCTCCTCTTCTCCAAACGAAACTTCCCCAAGGACCTTAGCCTTTCCTCGTAGGGCTCACTCTCCAGACCCCAGATCATCCTAGTTGCTCTCTTCTGCACCATCTCGATTTTGCCCACATCCTCTTTGAAGTGAATCCTCCAGAACTCCACACAGTACTCTTTTTTTTTTTTTGAATAATTTTTTATTTGCATCATAAATTATTGTTACATTACTTTACTATCCCAATTCTCTTATGATACGTTTTCCCCCTTTTATGTCCCACCCCCCACAAGGTGAGCATCACATAACTACAAATTAAATTTTTAACCATGAGCACATTTTTTTCAATTTTTCAAGTATAACGGAATTAGCTTCTCCATTGTTTACCCACTGAAAGTATATAGACCATTTCTTTTTTATCTCCTTCATTTTTCCATCCCATACCTTATTTTGTTTAATACATTCCAATATATCTGACTGGATATATTCGTATAAATAATCGTTCCATCTATCTAAAGACCACTTCAAACTCTCCTTCCAACCATATGCAATCACAGCATGCGCTGCTAGTAACATTGCTTTAAAGATTTCCTGATTTTGTCTCTCAATGTTACCATTTCCCATTATGCCCATAAATAATAAATCTCCATCTATTTTAAGATCCACTTTACATAACCCTACTATCTTTCCCCGTACCTTTTCCCAGAAATCTCTAACCCTTGGGCATTCCCACCACAGGTGAGAGTACCACCCTTCCTTTGCACCACAGTGCCAACAATTAGGTTTCATACCTTTAATCATGTATGCCAATTGGGCAGGGGTTCTATACCATTTCCAAATTATCTTTCTTTCAAGCTCTCTATATTTTTCTAATTTAATTTTCTTCAAATTCACCATTAGTTTATTGATGTCGTCAGAGATTATTTGTTTTTCTTTATTCCATTTATTTTTTAAGGTTCTTAATATAAACTCCTTATCTTTCACCAATTCAAGGTAAATTTTCCCTGCTAATCCTTTCCTTATTTTATCCACATATAATACCTGTTCTAAATTGTTGTCTTCCCTTTTTATAGCTTCTATATACCTATCTTGTTTAACCAAGTGTGATAGTCCCCTTAGATTTAACCAATAATTTTCCCCTATTCTTTGATTCAGCTCCTGAAGTGGTAGGAGATTCCCTTGAGAATTGTACATATCCTTAACTCTAGTTATGCCTTCCCCCTTAAGGGCTTTCCAGAATTTCGCATTCATCTCCTCCTCCCAAATATACTTAAGTGGGATCCACTTTGAAGTCTGGGGCAACAGAATCGTCCTACACTTCTTCCAAGTCATCAAAGCTGATTTTCTTGGACCCATTGCTTTTCCTATCTCCTTTCGCAAATCTCTAGTGTATATTCCATAGCTACCCACCCCCTTATTAATTGCTGATTCAAATCTTACCCATTTATCCTCCACCATCCATTCCATCGCCATTAGTGCCTTCAACTGAAATGCGTCATAATAGGCTTGTAAGTATGGTAGTCCCCATCCCAAATCATCTTGAGGCATATATACCAATTTTTTTGATATTCTTGCTTTTTTTCTACCGAACACCCAGCTTTTAATCTTTTCATCCCATTTCCCTAATACTTTCTGGTCAATTTCTATTGGGAGTACCTGAAATAGGTATAACATCTTTGGTAATAGGAACATTTTTGCTGCTCTAATTTTCCCCAGAATGCTCAGATGTTTGTTCTTCCATTCCTTCATTTTCTTTATTATCTTTGACCAGGTCTTACTGTAATTAATTTTATGTAACCTCTCTGTATTTTTGTCAAGATATACTCCTAGATACTTAATTTTGCTAACATCTGATTTCATCCCTGTTAAAGCTAATATCTCACTTTTAGTATCCCTATCTACATTGAGAAACATTATTTCAGATTTTTTAATATTAACGCCAAGCCCCGAAATTAACTTGAAATCCTCTAGAATAATTAGCAATTCTCTTATTGCCTGCAATGGGTTAGTTAGTGTCAGTAAAATATCATCCGCAAAGAGGTTTAATTTAAGTTCTTCCTTAGCTATTTGGAATCCCTGAATTCTGCCACTATTTCGAATCCTATCTGCTAGAGGTTCCATTGCCAATGCAAATAACATTGGGGATAGTGGGCAGCCTTGTTTTACTCCTCTCTGAATTAAAATTTCTCTAGTATGCCCTCCATTTATCCTAATTGCTGCTTTGCCATCCCTATATATTTCCCTTATTGTATTTAGGTATAGTCCACTGAATTCAAATTTTTCCAATACCTGCATTAGATAATTATGATTTAAGGTATCGAATGCCTTGTATACGTCTAATTTTAATAAAGTTAAATTTTTCTTATTTTTGCAAAATAAGGCATTTAATATATTTCTCAACGGGTGGGCTATAGATCTATTTTTAACAAAACCATATTGGTCCTCCTTAACTAGTTTTGGCAGAATATTTTCCAGTCTATTGGCTAACACTTTTGCGAAAATTTTATAGTCCTGATTCATTAAACTAATCGGTCTATACGAATTTACATCCAAAGGGTCCCTCTGGGGTTTTAATATTGGCACTATTTCAGCTTTCTTCCATGAATCTGGGGTTTTACCGCCTTCTAATATATAATTAAACAAACTTTGCATTTCTGGGATCAGCAGGTCCGCCATTTCCTTATAGTATTCCCCCGTGAATCCATCCAATCCAGGTGATTTCCTATTTTTTAATCTCTTTATTACTTCTGCTATTTCCTGCCTTGTAATTTCTTTATTTAAGTTTTCCCTTTGTTCCGTTGTTAATTGCTTATCCAATTGTTCCTCAAATTTTTGACTTTCCCCAGAATTAAACAATTGTTGATAAAATTTAGCAAATTCCTCTCTTATGTAATCATTTTTGTAAAGCTTTTTTCCCCCATCCCCCTTAATACATCCTATTGTTTGCTTTTCCTTTCTTATCTTTAAATAATTGGCCATTCTTTTCATTGTGTTTATATTAGTTCTTTGGTATTCATTTTTCACTAGTATTTCTTTTTTCCACAAAGATAGGGAGTCTAAGTTCTCTAAATCTTTTTTAAGTTTTTTAAGAATTTCTTGAGTCTCACTACTATAATTTTCCTGAAGTTCCTTTTGTTTTTGTCTAATTTCGCTTATTTTTCTCTTTCTTTCCTTATTATTTTCCCTACCAATTCTAATTTCTTTAGCTATATAGGCCCCCCTTATGACTGCTTTAGCCGCATCCCAGATCACTTCTTTCGGAGCTGAGTCCCTATTCTCTCTAAAGTACATTTCTATGTCTCTTCTTATGTCCATCCGGTCTTTTTCTGTTAGTTGAATATTGGGCTTAAATTTCCAAATTTTTCCTTTCTGTTCTTCATTTAATTTAAATTGTGCTATCAAAGGAGCATGGTCCGAGATCCATATAGGCTTAGTTTCGGTATTTACTACCTCCATCTCATTTGTTTCCTTTACTAAAATGTAATCTATATGTGAAAAGGTCTTAAATCTGTTTGAGAAATATGTAGGTTGTAAAGTTTCCCCCCCATAAGAAAATACATCTTTCAATTTCCACTTTTTAAGCTTTAAAGTTTTACTTTTCCTGAGATCATAATTAATATCTCCTGCCACTATTAAATTCCCCTCATAGAAGTTCTGTAATCTCTGGAATATTTTATTTAAGAATTTTAGTTGGCCTGTGTTCGGTCCATATATAGAGGCCACTGTAAATTTCTTATTATTCAACTTAAATTTCAGAAAAACATATCTCCCTTCTGAGTCAGATATTTGGTCCAATATTTCCATTTTTAGATCAATATGTGCAAGAATTGCAACTCCTCTTGCCTTCCTAGTTCCTCTCGCTTCCCCCTTTACTTCCCATAATGGTGAATTTAACAAAGGTTTTTTGTCTTTTTTGCCTTTGTGGGTTTCCTGCAAACATACTATATTTATCCCTTGTTTATTAATCATCTTTTTTAATCTGTACCTCTTTAATTCCGAAGCCAAACCGTTTATATTCAAAGAAAGTAAATTAATTTTCTCAACCATTTTCATTTGAACCTTTTATATATTTGTGCTCATTTCCATCCTTTTTTTCTTTAGTGCTCACCCCCA
>NW_015172555.1:1896729-1916071 GCF_001447785.1 Gekko japonicus
GACTCTCCTTCGTCTTCACTGCTAGTAGTAGTGTTGTTGAGGCTTTCCTGTGTCTCAAGATCTTGGTCCTCCAGATTTCCTGGGTCTAATGATGCTGTACTGACTCCCAGTCTCTCCAACATTCTTCTTGCCTCTTCTGGGTTTTTTGCACGCAGCAGTTTACCTTCTCTGAATACCAAAATCACCGCTGGGTAACCCCATGTAAACAATATACCATTGTCAAAAAGCTTCTGGGTGTAAGGTTTCAACATTGCTCTTTGCTGCAGCGTCTCTGGAGAGAGGTCCTGTCTTATAATCACTTTGGATCCATTAAATTGCAAGTCCTTCTGTACTTTTAAGCTTTTATAAATATTGTCTCTTGTTTTTTCTCTTGCAAATGCCATAATAACCTCTCTTGGCTTTGTTCCTGGACCTGGTCTTGGACGAAGTGCTCTATGTGCTCTTTCAATTTCCTCCGGCCCGATTTTAATTCCACACTGTTGAAACCACTCAATGAGCTTTCCTTCAAGGTCTTTCTGTGCTATATCTTCTGGAATTCCTGATAAACGAATGTTTCTTCTCCTTTGACGGTCGTTTACAGAAGCTAATCTGTTAGTTAGCTCCTTAATTTTATTCTCATTCAATTCGGCCTTCTGAGCTGCTTTATCAGCCGTAATTTTTATGCTCTTAATTTCTGAGGCCATCTGTCTCAAGTCTTTCTTCAAAGCTTTAATATCACCCCTAACATTCTGTTCCAAGGTGGTAATTAACTGCGTTAAGTCTTTCAGTTCTTTTTTCGTCGCCATTTTCAATGCCTCTTGCTTCTCTCCCTTTCACCAGCCTTGTTTCTAGGGAGCACAGAGGTAAAAAAATGTCTCTCACCTTGAAATTTTGCTCCAAGCCGAGACTTTCTGGTTCTCCCCCACCTTCACAGATGTTTCAGGGTGTTTAGCAAAGTTTATCTTTCTTTTTGGCAGCTTAATAGTAAACTTATCCGGGAGGCAGCTTGAGAGCGTCTTAATCGGGTTGACGCATGCGCAATTCCCCCACTCCACACAGTACTCAAGGTGCAGCCTGACCAAGGCAGTATACAGAGGGGCTATGACAAAGCCTGAATTTGCCTTTTTTGCCACCGCATCACACTGACTGCTCATATTTAGTTTACAGGCCACCCTTACCCCAAGATCTCTTTCGCATACACTTTCGTATACACTACTCCCTAGAAATGTATCCCCCATCCAGTATTTGTGCTTGACATTTTTGTGTCCCAGATGTAATACTGTGCATTTATCTTTGTTGAATTGCATCCTGTTTGCAACTGCCCACTTCTCCAGAGTATTCAGGTCTTGTTGAATTTTAACTATCTTCTTGGGTGTTTGGTACTCCTTCCAATTTGGTATCATTAGCAAATTTAATGAGTAGCCCTTCTACCCCCTTCATTCAGATCATTGATAAAAATATTGAAAAGTACCAGGTCCAAAACCGAGCCCTGCGGTTCTGATGAAACACCATTGACCACCACTCTTTGTGTGTGGTCCTCTAACCAGTTCCCTATCCACCAAACATAAAGATTGGGATAACATTTGCTTGGTATGTTTAGCCTGGGAAAGAGAAGGCTTAGAGGGGACATGATTGCAATCTTCAAATATATGAAGGGCTGTCATGTAGAAGATGGAGCAGCTCTATTCTCTCTTGCTTTGGATTGCAAGACTAGATCTAATGGGTGGAAATTACAAGGGAGTCAATACCAGCTAAATATCAGGAGAAACTTCCTAACTGTAAGAGTGGTTGAGCAGTGGAACAGACTGCCTCAGAAGGGGCATGTTTTCAAGCAGATGACCATCTTTCAAGTTTGTTGTAGGGCTATCTTTTGGCTATGCTCTTGCAGAGTGCAGGGGGTTGGACTAGATCACATGCAAGGTCCCTTCCAACTCTAACATTCTATGATTCTATGATTCTTATTCAATCTTGTGGCACATCCCTAGTCCTCCAGGAGGCCTTGAAGATGACAGACAGAGGCTCTGCAAGTTCATTAAAAAGTTATTTGAGCACTCTTGGGTGCACACCATCTGGCCCAGGGGATTTGTATTTGTCCAGTGCAGCCAGGTGCCTCTCCACAACCTCCCTGTCAATGTCAACTGGACACTCAGGTGTGCTGTCATGTTCTCTACCATCTCTAGATGGGCTCGGGTTCTTCAGGGAGAAAACAGAGGCAAAAAAGTCATTAAGCCTGTCTGCTTTTTCTCTGTCCTCCATAAGAGTTTCTCCTTCTACTCCCAAAAGCAGTTCAATTGCCTCTTTTACCTTGCATTTGCTTCTCACATATCTATTTTTCTTATTGTAGCGAGCCCCCCTGGCCAGACCCAACTCATACTGAGCTTTGGTTTCTCTGATGGTTGATCTGCAGTACCTAGTAGCTCTCATATACTCTTCTTTAGAGGTCTGACCTTCCCTCCATTTTACTCCATTTCCTTTTTCTCCCTTAGCTTATTCTGGAGCTCTTGGTTCATCCACATGGGTTTCTTGAAGCCCTTACCATGTTTCCATCTTGCTGGAATAGTGAGGGCTTGAGTTCACAAAAGCTCATGTTTGAGAAGAGCCCACCCTTCACTTGCTCCTTTCCCTTCCAGCACACTCCCCCACGCAATGACTCCCATCAAGCCTCTGAGTCCTGGCTACAAACTTCCTTGATCCCTCACAGCAACAGGAATTCAAGGAGGACATGGTCACTTCCCCCTAAGGTCCCCACCACCTTCACCCCATCAACCAATTCTTCCCTGTTGGTTAATATTAAGTCCAGTATGGCTTAGCCCCTTGTAGCTTCCTCCACCACTTGAAAAAGGAAGTTGTCAGCCAGGTCAGAAAGTTGCGTCATTCTTGGTGCTTTGTTGAGCCTGTCTCCCAGCACACATCGGGGAAGTTGATGTCTCCCATAATTATAAGCTTCTGATGTCTGGATACTCTCTGCCAATCTGTTCAAGGAGGGCAGCATCCATTTTCTGTCCCTGGTCCAGTGGTCTGTAGCAGACTCCAACAATAATACCCTTTGTCCTACCTCCCCTTATTTCCACCCATATACTTTCCATGGGGCTGTCAACCACATTCTCCAGAACTTCCAGACAATCTAGCCCTCTCTTCACCTCTGCCTCCTCTTCTACCCTTCTGGAGTTTTTGTGGGGTTTTCTTAACAACTCATACCCATCCGCTACCACATTCCAGTCATGAGAATAACCCCAACATGCTACAAATCAAAATAGATCTGACTTATCACAAGCTCCAGGAAGACTGGAATTCAGAAATAGAATTACAGATAGAATTGACATTTCCAAACAGCCTACCATTGAAATAAGCCAGTTTGTATAAAGCATTTTGTATCATTTAAACCAAATAAGCAGCAGGTGCCAGCACGATCATCTCTGTTTCTTAGAAACCCTTGTTAAATTTGCTGTCCTCTGAAAGATGCCACTTTTTAGCCCGTCACAAAAAATGTGCATGCACAAACACACACCTATGAAACCAGACAGCCATTTCCCCCACTGTAATTAAATAGGCTGTGTTTTTGAAAACAAGCCACTCTCTGTAGAATGGCTTGACTCTTAACTACCTCAGATAATCACACTAATGTCTTCTGACCTACTGTGAAAATGTCTAAATTGCTCAAATTGGAGAAAACTGTGGTATTCACTTGATGCTTTGAATAGCTGATGAGTGGTGAATGGCAAGTCAGAGGGAAAATGGTTTTTAGTGCCCAGCCCTTTCAACAAAAACATTTGCTTCTCTTATTTTGCATTCATTTGGATCAACTTCTATGTTTTCTTTCACTGCATGGAACATAATTAACATGAAACAGCTGGGCATCAGTTTGACAGGACGCTCACTGGTATTACATGTTCTGGATTGTAAATGGCACATTACGAAAATTATATATTCCACTTTAGGATTTTCACAGCTGTACAGGATGTTTTGCATTGATATATCAATACCAAAATTACAAATATATGTATTGCATAATGTGTAAATAATATACACATATGAAAGTCATGCCTTTCCCATACATGGGAATAAAAGTTCATGTTTCCTGGCACCAACATCCAAAGATTTGGAAAGGTAAAGACACAGTTTTGAATCCAGAGATGCACAAGCAGAAACATACATGGACTTCACAGAGTTCTGCCAGCACAAAAAATTCTTATGCAACACACAGCATACCCACAGTGTCCAGAAATAGTTTGTACAAGATCTTGCACATGCAGAAATGCAAGTGGGGAACACAATATGTTCAGCTTATCACAAGCAGCTGTGGTGGCCTGATGGTCCCACTTGTAAAAATGTTGCACTGGATCTAGCTCGTAGTTTAGCTGCCTATGCACTATGTGTTACTGGTGCAATACAAGGTGTTTTGTGCTTCGGACTGCTCATCCATTGGCATCTTGCCTCCACCGTGAACAGTTCCCGTGGTCCGTGGTTTTAGTGTGGCAGTTACTTGGGCCTGGTTGGGAATGAGGATTAAATGGATAATCCCAAAATGAAAAGTGGGTATTGAGGCAGGTGGTATGGAACCTGTGCAGGAGTCAACTGGTGACAGAATGGGAGAACAGTTGACATTGTGATGGAGAGGAAGAAACCATTGGAATGCACTAGGACTTTATGATGGCCCCGGTCACATTGGCCAGATAACGCGGGGGGAGGCGTGGCTGTTTACCCCGGAGCGAAACAAAGCGTGGTAACCCGATCACACGGTCCCCCGAGTCTTCACACTTAGGCTGTTAGCTGGCAGTCACACAGAGATGCTGGAGCGTGGCAAAGAAGCGGCGTGGCGAGCGTTTCACGTTTGTGCACATGCTCAGTCCCGTGGAGCAGCACTGCTTTCAGTTACATGTTTGTGCGCATGCACTTACAAAAAACTTCCAGTTTGCGATGGGACGTGGAAGGGCGCCGGATGCCATCGGATACTAGCGCTCCCGTGATCAGATGCCCGTCCCTGCCCTGCGTTTTCCGGATACTAGTGCACTTCCCAAGGTAGTTTTTTACTGCGCATCTTTGACGGGATGCCATGGGTTGGCCACGGGTGTGCTACGCTTCCCAGATGATGCGGTGTGATCGCACCCTGAAAATCCGCCTGACATTCATGTCTTTAGCGTGGCAAATCATCTGTGTGAACAGGGCCGATATGTTTTATTGTATACTGTTGTGTTTTTATCAATTTCTGTGTTTTAGTTCTTTAACATACTTCGTGTAAGTCACCCTGTGCCTGCCTGGCAGGGAGGGCAGGATACAAATGGAACAAATAAATAAATAAGTAGGGCAGCAGTAGAGTCTCATATGGCTGGAGGTGTTGAAGTTCATGGCTAACCAGATACAAGAGATACCCTTGCCAAAGAATGCAAAACCAAATGTTACTGGTGTAGTAGGAAAGCGGACATTTATTGTGTGGATCCTAGAAAAACCCCTGTACGTTTTGCATGCCCCTTTCACAGGGGATCTTTAAATAGGTTTATCTCTAATACTTTCCCCACAGATACTGAAGTTGCAGAGAAAAGGAAGCAGAAGGCCAGTGAGGGCATTCAGGTGATGAGAGAAATGAATTATTAAAAAATGTCATCATTCGCTGTATGCCCAATGGAACTTTTTAAGATTTGGAAAATCCAAGTGTACCACCCTACCCTCCAACCATTCAAATTTAAAGTTTATGTATTTAGTTAAACCATGTATACCCCACCGTTCCCAATGGTCAGGGTTGTGTGTAACCCACAACTTAACCTGTTCATGAGTTACAGAGAAAGGAAACACAATCCGTGTACACTTGACCATTCATTGTATGTCTGTCGAGTAATTTTCACGCTGCAGTCAATGCAAGTACAGCTGAATATGTGAAACAAACCCCACATCTAGTCAGGTGCTGGTCCCCGGTTTCATCCATGAAGTAAATTCACATTACCTCTTCCATACAAACAAAGGCAAGATGTTTGTGTTCACTGTAACATATGAATAAGGCTAATGTGTGTTAAGTGCTGGCAAGTTGCTTCCAACTTATGGTGACCCTATGAATTAATATGCTCCAAAACATCCTCTTATTAACAGCCTACCTCAGGGGTCCCAAATGGAGGGCCGCGGCTTCTTTCATTGAGTCAATCCATCTCATGCTGGGTTTTCTTCTTTTCCTGCTGCCTTCAACTTTTCCAATGACCCCTGGCTTCTCATAATGTGACCAAAGTACGATAGCCTCAGTTTAGCCATTTTAGCTTTTAGGTAGAGTTCAGGCTACTTATTTGTCTGTTTGGCAGTTTGGCAGTTGGTGGTATCTGTAAAACTCTCCTCCAACACCACATTTCAAATGAATCAATTCTTCCTTTTTGTTTTCTTCCTTGTCCAACTTTTGTACCCAAACATAAAATAGGGAACACCATGGCATGAAGTAACTTGATCTTGGTTGCCAGCAACACATCCTTTCACACTTAAGAAACTTCTCTAGCTCCTTCATATTCTATCTCCTTCCTAATGTTACCAGATTAATAATAATTCTTGCTCAGCAAACTCTTCCTTCGCAACATGTGTTCTTGACTGTGTTTAACATTTTCCAGGATGCTGTCTTAAACAGATCTCAGGTGTACAATTTCCTGGATCTCTTTTGGATCCCTTTTTTAAAACTCTCCACTTTCCGATATCCTGGTGGCAGCGGAGGTTGATTTTCATACCCAAGGCAAATTGTAATGATTAGTTTAAGTATATTTTATACGGCTAGAATATACACTTTGACTATGCAGAAAGTCTTATAATATGACAAGAGTTTTAACAATTTCCAATTTAAAAAAATCATTGGGTGGAAGTCCCTTTGAGTCTATTCAGGGCATTCGATGCTGTTGTGTGCTTTGAAGCACAGCAGCTTTGGTCTGCTCGGGGGCTGGATGGGAGCCAGCCAAAATGAGAGCCCCACAGTAGCTCTGCTCTGAACTTCCTGAAGGAAGAACAGAATAAAAGTTAATGAAAATAATTAACAGTCTCGTAAGAGGAAAGATAAATCACAGGGATCCTACTACTTGTTGAAGAAGAGAAGAGAATTTCAAGATTTTCCACTTCCCCTAATTACTGCAAGAGAAGGAGCTATTTCTTGACGCCCAGCTGCAAGAGAAACTTGGGTCCTTTCCACACTTGGATCTCATCCCTGGTTTTATCAGAGTTCAACTCGTGACACAATACATTTATCCCTGGTTATAACAGCATCCATTTATCCCGGGGGGAAAAGTGGAAACAAAAAATACCCCGAGATAATTGCAAGGGTAAACTCGAGGGCAGTGTTAAATGTAAAAATACCCCAAGAGAATTACAGGGGTGAACTTGCGTGTAGTGTAGAACGTAACGTCGGGGACAGGGTAGAGTGCGGAAAGGACCTTTGGGAACTGTCATTCTAATTGTGGTGCTAGGATTCTCTAATGGTGAATTCCAAGTATCCTTATTAAAGTTTAGTTCAGAGAATCGTTTACAGGAAATTAAATGAGATTAAGCTAGGATTATTATGGGGAGGGGAATTTCTCTTTCTGAAATTCTTTTTGTTTAGTTGTAGCCATTGATTCCTCTTATTCTCTTTGTTTTGTTTTTGTAGAGAGATCAAGGAACCCTTTAGTAACTTCAGCATTTGAGGTGGTTGTCTGTTATTCACCACAGGGCAGTGCTGTAGCAAGAGGGTTGGAAGAGATTGCAAGCCTCTGAGCATCTATAGAGTGGAATTCTGAATTTTTTGCAAAACCTGCCTTCCTGTCACTCCTCTGATCAAGAAGAAGAAGAAGAGATTGGATTTATACCCCACCCTTCACTACCCAAAGGTGTCTCAGAGCGGTTTACAAACTCCCTTCCTTTCCCCTCCCCACAACAGACACCCTGAGAGAGCTCTGACAGAAACGGCTCTTTTTCAAGAACAGCTCATCAGAACTACGGCTTGCCCAAGGTCATCCAGCCAGGTGCAAGTGGAGGAGTGGGGAATCAAACCCGGTTCTCCCAGATTAAAATCTGTACTCCTAACAAGAAACTGATTAGAAACTGGCACAAAATTAGAAACTGACACCAATTAGAAACTGATTAGAAAATGACACCAAATTCTTAAGAAGACGAAAAGAAAAAGATTGTTGGATGTCAGATATTAGGTGAAGGGAAATCAAGAGAATTTGTCTTCACAACCTTTGATGAAACCTATAGCATAGACCAGGGGTGGCCAAACTGTAGCTTGGGAGCTGCATGTGGCTCTTTCACACAATCCAATTTAATGTTAATAAAAAGCAAATTTGCATATTTTTTTCAATGAAAATGTGTGTGTAATATTTTTTCAATGAAAATGTGTGTGTAATATTTGTTCCCCCCTCATGGATCACTGCCTTGTCGTGGCGAGGGGGCTTGTGTAGTTCAGTGAAGCTGTGGGCTATGCCGTGAAGGGCCACCCAAGACGGACAGGCCACAGCAGAGAACTCAGACCAAGCGTGATCCACCTGGAGAAGGTAATGGCAACCCACTCCAGTATGTTTGCCAAGAAAACCCCATGGACGGTATCAAAAGGCTAAAAGATATGACGCCGGAAGATGAGCCCCTCAGGTCGGAAGGTGTCCAATATGCTACTGAGGAAGAGCAGAGGGCAAGTACAAGTAATTCCAGAAAGAGTGAAGCGGCTGGGCCAAAGCCGAAAGGACGCTCAGTTGTGGATGTGTCTGATGGTGAAAGGAAAGTCCGATGCTGCAAAGAACAATACTGCATAGGAACCTGGAATGTAAGATCTATGAATCAAGGCAAGCTTGACGTGGTCAAAAATGAAATGGCAAGACTGAACATCGATATCTTAGGAATCAGTGAACTAAAGTGGACAGGAATGGGCGAATTTAACTCAGAAGACCATTATATCTACTACTGTGGCCAAGAATCTCGTAGAAAAAATGGTGTGGCCTTTATAGTCAACAAGAGAGTACAAAAATCAGTATTGGGATACAATCTCAAAAATGACAGAATGATCTCGGTCCGATTCCAAGGCACACCATTCAACATCACAGTAATCCAAGTCTATGCCCCAACCACTGATGCAGAAGAGGCTGAAGTGGACCGGTTCTATGAAGACCTACAACACCTCCTAGAACTAACACCAAAAAATGATGTCCTCATCATCATAGGGGACTGGAATGCTAAAGTAGGAAGTCAAAAGGTAACCGGAATAACAGACAAGTTTGGCCTTGGAAAGCAAAATGAAGCAGGGCAAAGGTTAACAGAGTTTTGTCAAGAGAACACACTGGTCATAGCGAACACCCTTTTCCAACAACCTAAGAGGCGACTCTACACATGGACATCACCAGATGGGCAACACCGAAATCAGATTGACTATATAATTTGCAGTCAAAGATGGAGAAGCTCTATCCAGTCAGTAAAAACAAGACCTGGAGCTGACTGTGGTTCAGATCATGAGCTACTCATTGCAAAATTCAGACTTAAACTGAAGAAAATTGGGAAAACCACGAGGCCATTCAGGTTTGACCTAGATCGCATCCCTGATGAATATACAGTAGAGGTGAAGAATAGATTCAAGGGTCTGGATTTGATAGATAGAGTGCCTGAAGAACTATGGACGGAGGTTCGTGACATTGTACAGGAGGCAGCAATCACCACCATCCCAAAGAAAAAGAAATGCAAGAAAGCAAAGTGGCTTTCTGATGAGGCTTTACAAATAGCAGAGGAAAGAAGGAAAGCGAAAGGCAAAGGCGAAAAGGAAAGATTTACCCAACTGAATGCAGATTTCCAGAGAACAGCAAGGAGAGATAAGGAGGCCTTCCTGAATGAACAGTGCAAAGTAATAGAAGAAAACAATAGAATGGGAAGGACTAGAGATCTCTTCAAGAAAATTGGAGAAATCAAGGGAGCGTTCCATGCAAAGCTGGCCATGATAAAGGACAAAAACGGTAGGGACCTAACAGAAGCAGAAGAGATTAGGAAAAGATGGCAAGAATACACAGAAGAACTATACAAGAAAGACCTCGATGTCCTTGACAACCACGACGGTATAATCACTGACCTCGAGCCAGACATCCTGGAATGTGAAGTTAAATGGGCCTTAGAAAGCATTACTAACAACAAAGCTAGTGGAGGTGATGGTATCCCAGCTGAGCTATTCAAAGTCTTAGAAGATGATGCTGTTAAAGTTCTGCACTCCATTTGCCAGCAAATTTGGAAAACGCAACAGTGGCCACAGGATTGGAAAAGATCAGTATACATTCCAATCCCAAAGAAGGGCAATGCCAAGGAATGTTCAAACTATCGCACAATTGCACTCATATCACACGCTAGCAAGGTCATGCTCAAGATCCTACAAGCTAGGCTTCAACAGTACGTGGATAGAGAACTACCAGAAGTACAAGCTGGGTTTCGAAGAGGTAGAGGAACGAGAGATCATATTGCCAACATTCGCTGGATTATGGAGAAAGCAAGAGAGTACCAGAAAAATATCTACTTCTGCTTCATTGACTATGCTAAAGCCTTTGACTGTGTGGATCACAACAAACTATGGCAGGTCCTTAAAGAGATGGGAGTACCAGACCACCTCACATGTCTCTTGAGAAACCTGTATAAGGGCCAAGAAGCGACAGTTAGAACCGGATACGGAACAACTGATTGGTTCAGCATAGGAAAAGGAGTACGACAAGGATGTATACTGTCACCTTGCTTATTTAATATATATGCAGAGTACATCATGCGAAATGCTGGCCTGGATGAATCACAAGCGGGAATTAAGATTGCTGGGGAAAAGATCAACAACCTCAGATATGCAGATGATACCACTCTAATGGCTGAAAGTGAAAAGGATCTAAAGAGCCTCTTGCTCAGAGTAAAAGAGGAGAGCGCAAAAGTGGGCTTGAAGCTCAACATCAAAAAAACTAAGATCATGGCATCCGGCCCCATCACTCCTTGGCAAATAGAAGGGGAAGCTGTGGAAGTAGTGACAGACTTCACGTTCCTGGGATCCCAGATCACCGCAGACTGTGACTGCAGCCATGAAATTAAAAGACGCCTGCTCCTTGGGAGGAAAGCGATGGCGAACCTAAACAGCATGATAAAAAGTAGAGACATCACCCTGCCAACAAAAGTCCGCATGGTCAAAGCAATGGTATTCCCAGTAGTCATGTATGGCTGCGAGAGTTGGACTATAAGGAAGGCCGAGCGCAGAAGAATAGATTCTTTTGAACTATGGTGCTGGAGAAGACTCTTGAGAGTCCCTTGGACTGCAAGAAGAACAAATCAGTCAATCCTCAAAGAAATCAACCCTGACTGTTCCCTGGAAGGCCAGATAATGAAACTGAAGCTAAAATACTTTGGCCACCAAATGAGAAGGGAGCACTCTCTGGAGAAGACCCTGATGCTGGGAAAGATTGAAGGTCAAAGAAGACGGGGACGGCAAAGGATGAGATGGTTGGACAGTGTCATCGATGCAACGAACATGAAGTTGAGCAAACTTCAGAGGATGGCGGAAGACCGGAAGGCCTGGAGGGAGCTGGTCCATGGGGTCGCAAAGAGTCGGACTCGACTGTGCGACTGAACAACAACAACAACAATATTTGTTCAAGTCTTGCGGCTCTCAAACACCTGATGTTTATTCCGTGTGGCTCTTACGTTAAGCAAGTTTGGCCAACCATGGTATAGACCAAGGTCCCCAACTTTGTGGAGCCTGCGGGCACCTTTCAAATTCTACACAGGGAGGTAAGCATAATCACAAAATGACTCTCGCAGGAGATGGAGCCAACCGCAAAATGGCTGCTGAAAGAGACAGAGCCAAGCACAAAGTGTCAGGGAGAAAGGTTATGCTTAAATTGAGCAATAACTCTTCAACATTTCAGGCAAAAGCTATTTAACAGGATGCCTTTTAATTTGCACAGCCAATCAGAAGTCCGACTAGGCAAAAGCCTTACCTGGCCCTGCCCACTTTTTGAAAACACTTGGCAGGCACCAGAATAGGTGTCAGTGGACACCAGGGTTCCCCTGGGCACCATACAGAGGGCCTCTGGCACTGGCCTATTCAGACTCGATGTACCCACCCACTATTTATACCCCTTCATTCTGCCTCTCGTTTCTCAATGCCCGAAATGTCAAATATTTGCAGCAAACAGATATTTGTGAAAAACTGATGTTCTGGACATCCTAATTCTTTTTGTCAAAATTCATTCCAAAGAGCCACTACAGCAAAAGTATCCTGACCTTCCGGTTACTAGTGTGGGGCCCCTGCCATACGGCAGGGAAACCACGAAGCAAAAGTGCGGCTAATAGAGCCGCTCCAACGTTGAGACGCTGCGGCGGGATCCCACGGATCCCCTGGCCGCAGCGCCTCTCCTCCCCGGCAAGAGCAGACGCCGGGGAGGACGAGCCCGATGGGAGGGGGAGGCTGCTGAACTGCGCATGCCCGAGCATGCGCAGTACGGCCGGGGGCTGGGATGCGGCGGCGCAAGGACACGCCGCCGATCCCACAGCCCGGCCTGAGCCGCACCAATGGATGAATGGGCTCGTATGAACGGGGCCTGAGTAATGCAATCCAGCTCCTAATGATGCATTGTAAAATCACAGTTTGATGAGCACCACAACCCTAGAGTCGGACTCGACTGGCTTTCGAGCAAGGGAACCTTTACCTTTTTAAGGTCTGCGGCAGTCGGGTTACAAAGCGGCCATTTATTCTACCACTGCTAACATTTGCAGCATGTTTAAATGTTCAGAAGGTTTCAAATAGCAGCAAAACAATCTGTTGGGGCAGCCTTGTTGGGTTGTGTTCTTTTCTCCGGTGTATAACTCTTCACTGATGAATGCTTGAGAAATACGTGAGATGGTTCCGCAGGTCAACTGGCTGCTCCATTTATCTTCTATTCCAACACAAATATTACTGTAGAAATACTTGCCACAAATAACATATGCTGGTATTTGTGCTTCAACAAAGGTCTGGCAAATACCTTTAGTGTTCCCAGTCAATGCTCCCTCTAAGCTGTGAAGTCTTGTGAACAAAAATTCTACTTTGTGAGCTACTGGCATTAAAGTTGTGAGCAAGCAATTTGGCTACAGCATATATTAGTTTGCTCCGGAGGCTAAAAAACTGTGAACTAGCTAACACCAACTTAGCTTAGAGGGAAGACTGTTCCCAATATAGCATATCTTCAGATGAAGGAAACCTTGAAAATACATGGTCAAGATTTTACAAATGGTTAGAAGAGTACAATAAATAAACCATATACAACTGATAGAGAAGAAAATATGAACTACTAGGAGTAAGGGCTGTTGTGGGAAGAAATACAATGAGTTCTAGAAGGAAGCTCCAGGTGAGTATCCCGGCTGTGGCTAGTGGGGTGGCAAAGGGAAGGAGGAAATAGAGGGAGAAAAGACATGTTTATTTCTTCCTGCTTAGCTATAAAGCAGGGCTGTCTCAAGTCATTTTGCTGGCCAAGTGGGTAGTACGGGAGGACAACCTCATAGTAACAGGTATGGTTCCCTCCACCACTGACTTATGTTGATTTGAGCTTATGCAGTGGCAGCTAATGTAGAAAAGCACCTCCTCCTATGCCATGTTTTCTGGGTTCCCAAGGTCTGGAAAGCGGTTCCATGGCCAATTACACAGTTGCCAACTCTGGGTTGTGAAATACCTGTAGATTTGAGGGAGAGAGCCTGGGGAGGGCAGGCTTTGGGGTGCGGAGGGACCTTAGCAGGGTATAATGCCATAGAGTCCATTGCCCAAAGCAGCCATTCTCTCCAGGAGAATTGATCTTGGAGATCTCCAGGTGCTGCCTGGAGGCTGGCAATACTAAGGGGAAGTCCACTGCCCTAAGCAGCCATTGTAATAGCTGGGAAATTTTCTATAGGGGAAATGATGTGCTGTGGCTGGGGAACACGGTGATTTCTGGGAGATATCCAGGTCCCTCAGGGAGATTGGCAACTCCAGTGACCATTTAAGGGAAGAAGGGAAGATTGGGATAAGTATTTTGGCATTCCAGTATTTTGACAATTTAAGGGGAAATTGGGATATGTACAGGATAGATAAAGATAAGATAACTTTAGACTTTATATCCCGCTCGAACCCTCTTTCTCAGGGGGTCTCAGAGCGGCTTACAAGTGGTGCTAGTCACACAATTTTTCCCTAACTAGGGCCACAGAGTTTGTAGGGGTGGGATTACTTATCAGCACCCTTGTGGTGGTGGTGGTTGGAATGTTCGTTCTTGGCTCGGCACTCGGTACTTTGCTCGGCTCGGCACTCCGCTCGTCCCCGGCAGGCTCCCATGATTCAATGACACAGGACACATTCAATGACTCCCACCAGCAACAGCAAACTTTTTAGAATGTTAGAGGCAAAGGCCAATCAGGCTGAATATGCAAATGACCTATTTATTCCGACTGGCTATTGGGGGGAGAGGAACAGCAAGCTGTTTAGAATATTGGAGGCGAGACTCAGGCAATGCAGCCAGTTGATAGGGACAGCTTCTGAGTGACAGATCAGGGAGCCACCTGATTAGGGTGTGTGTGGAATGTTCTGAAGAGTGCCACCGCCAAAACTATAATGCAAAATATTTACATAAAAATACATGGTGGAAAAAATGAATAATATACACATAATGTATGAGATAACAAAATAGACAAATAATGATGTAAATGATACCCTCAAAACTGTATGTGTTCATGTTTGTTTGTTTTTTGTTTGTTGGTCACAGCACATTGCAATTGGAGGTTGGATCTGATAAATCCATTGTTTATCGTCCCTGTTCTGTTCTGTCTAATGGACCAACACAGTCCTGTCGAACTTCTGAGTTATGTTTATTTGTACAGCCAGGTGAGAAGAAAAATAACGGGGGCAGTCGATTCAGCTCTCCCCATTGATGTGGTCCTTTTTAAAAAAGTTATTAGAATGTGAAATTTAAACAAACAGAATTGTGCACTAACACACATGAAAAGGTGTATCTACCAATCATTCACAAACCACATACTTTCCATACTGCCTTCGTTCAGCCTAATACTATTGTTCTAAACTTTATCAACATCATCCCACTATGCCAAATTCAACAATTCTCTCTTCGCTGATTCCAAAGGAACTTGTTTATTCCAGTCATTAATAAATGTCTATCAATTAACAAAAAGTCTGTGCATTTTCCCTCTTGTTATAAACTTGCTTCTGAGTAGAAATGTTATCCTTGATCCAGGTTTTCCCTAACATATTTTGAAAAGCAAAAAAGAGGACATATTTCCCAGCTCTCTACTTCAAACAAGTGATCACTATGACAAAGCTCATCTTAAATATCCTTACTCTTTAAGCTATGATCATTGCTACTAACTAGAAATATTCCTAACCTTTCTACCCAAAAAGAGGACGGACACCAAAAAAAGAAAAGAACATGTCCTCTAAAAAGAGGACATCTGGTAACCCTATGTAATCATGTCTCATGATTTGGTCACCTACCTGTTTTCCAGTTCTTATCTATTAGCATTCCAGTGCCTGTGATGGCTGCTGAAGCCTTTCTAGGCCTCAAAAGATTTCCAGGTGGACCACTTCAGCCTTCGGCTAGTTTCAGCCTGGTGAATTATGCCTGCATTTCTGTGGAACAGTGATCTGTGTAATGTGTAGGGCTGGGATGCACTTTTGCGAGAGCCAACCTTGCGGCTCGAAATTTTTTCATACTAGGGAAGGCAAAAACCGCACATGCTCTCGCTTAGAAAAAGGGACTGCTTTGCTGAGTGAGACAGGGAGCCCAAAATATTGCCAAAGAGACTGCTCTGGCTTTAAGCAATTTGAGCTGCTAGAGGAAATAATTGTACTCCTGGACAGAACTCAGGGATGGGGCTGTGGCCAGGGGTGGGAATGAGTTGGATGTTTGTAAAGGTTGTTGGATGTTTTTTTTGGGGGGGGTTGCTGGGTGTTGTGCCCCCCCCCAATGTAACTCCCATATCCATCTAACACTGGTGTCTGACATTTTTCCAGCTCCCTGATCACCTGCCTGCTGGCTGTGTACATGCAGAGCAGAGTCCTATTACAAGGGAATCACAAAAAAAACTCAATCCTAAGTGAAACCATTGCCAAATAGTTTTCTGTTGCTGCCCTTAATTTCATCAGCTTCAGCTTTTGGTGACCAGTGTGACTTGTATGGGAGGGTTTGCTTATTTTTATTGCTTTCCAATATGATTTGATGGTTTTTTCAAGCTAAGTTTTATTTATGAAAGAAAACCAGCATCTACATGGAAATATAAATAATAAGGTAATAAAATATAGAGCCTGCATGATGTACTAGTTAAGAGCAGTGGACTCTAATCTGGAGAACCAGAGGGGTTGATTTCCCACTCGTCCTCCATATGAAGCCTGCTGGGTGGCCTTGGGCCAGTCTCAGTTCTCTCAAAACTCAGCCCCACCTCCTCACAAGGGGAAGGCAGTTGTAAGCTGCCTTGAGACTCCTTAGGGTAGAGAAATGGGGTACAAAACCTAATCTTCTTAAAATATACAAATAGAAATACAGTCAGTAAACATGGTTTCCTGCTTGTAAAATAAATAGGTAAGGTGCTTACCAGCTTCTGTTATTCCCTAGAACTGCAGGTAAAAGCTATCAAGCTATACACACCCCAGAGCAGCCTGAATGGCCCAAGCTCATTGAAGCTGGGAAGCTAAGCAAGGTTGGGCATTGTTAGTCCTTGAAAGGGAGCCCCCCAAGAAAGACTATGGTTGCTAAGCAAAATCAGGCAACGGCTAACTACTTCTGCTCATCTCTGTCAAAGGTCCTGAAAGCCCAAGTCCTGTCCAAGGGGGCAGGCTGGGCAAGACCAAAAGGCTGAAGTGTGACTTCTCACACCCCAGGGTAAAGCTACCACCAGTCTCCTTACTACCCAATCAGTAGTACAAGGTTAGGTCCAGAAAACAATTGCTCTGGTAGCTGTAGCCAATATGGGCTAAAGTACTGGATTCAGTTTGAAGCCTCAAAACCAAAGAACATGACAATATATAAGTGATTTATTATAAAACTAGGAATAAGGCCTGTTGTGGGTAAAACTACAACGAGCTGTAGAAAGAGGCTCTGGGAGAGTGCCCCAGCCTTCGGCACTCAATGTCAATTTTCTGTGGTGACCTCAGCAGGGTATAATGACACAGAGTCCACCATTTTCTCCAGTGGAACTGATCTCTGCTACCTGAAGAGCAGTTGTAATTTTGAGTGATCTCCACCCCTCACCTGGACATTGGCAACAATGTTTCCCCAGGAGGAAATGGTTGGTTTGGAGGGTGGAGTCTATGACATTGTACCTGTTTAAGGTCCTACCCCTCCTCAAACTCCACCCTCTCCAAGGCTCCACCCCACAAATCTGCCATCGTGGGGGTGGCAACCCTATCTCCTTCCCAGCCAACTATCAACCTACCTTTATCTGCCCCTTTGACTTCAGCTTTCCATCTCCTCCTCCCTCCCTCCTGGAAAGAAGTTGTAATTTTGAGTGATCTCCAGCCCCCACATGTAGATTGGCAACAATGGTTCCCCAGGAGGGAATGGCTGGTTTGGAAGGTTATCTCCAGTCCAATCTGGAGATTGTACATGTCTGAGGTCCCACCCCTCCTCAAACTCCACATTCTCCAGGTTCCACCCCCTCAAGTCACCAGGAATTTCTCAACCTGGAGTTGGCAACCATATCTCCTTCCCAGTCAAGCACCAACCTACTCTTCAGCTTTTTGTCTCCCCCCCTAAAGCCTCTACTGTGCTCTGAAGCCCTGATTGCTACATCCCATCGGTTGTCATAGGGAGGCCATCTCAGCAGAGTATAAGGACACATCCACCATTTTCTCCAGGGGAACTGATCTCTGCCATCTGGAGAGCAGTTGTAATTCTGAGTGATCTCCAGCCCTCACCTGGAGATTGGCAACAAGGGTTCCCCAGGAGGAAAAGTACATTCCTCTGCAATAGGGACCAAAGCAGCTTACATCATTCTCCTCTCCCCCTTTTGACTTGCACAACAACTCTGTTTTACTGACAGAACCAAGCTTGGTTCCCTAGCAATTTTCACAGTTTATTCTGACAGGAAAGGGGCCAAGCTTCCAGTGGGTGGGGGAGGGGGTTACGCTGAAGGTCTGTGACTGGTCCGAAATCACAGCTTCCACAGCAATAACCAGGGTCTGTCAGACCTGCTCTGAAGCGTTAACTGCTATGCGTAGGGTAGCCAACCTTCAGGTAGAGCCTGAAGATCGCCAGGTATCACAACTGAACTCCAGACAACAGCTCTCTTCCCCCCTGGAGAAAATAACTACTTTGGAGGGTAGGCTCTATGGCATTCTGTTCAGCTGAGGCCTCTTCCCTCCCCAAACTCTGGCTTCCTTAGACAGGCTTCCTTAGACACAGAATATCTAGGAATTTCCCAACCTGGAGCTTGCAACCCTAGTCAGGACTGGCCCCAATGAGTTCCTCACAAAGGTCTGGAAAGGGTTTCAAAGCACAACCTTCAACACTTGAAAAACTATGCTGCAAGTTCATGTTCCTGTAAAGCACAGGATTTTTAATTTAATATTTACTTCATTCATACCCCACTTCTCCCCAATGGGAGTCCCTTACAGCTGTAAGCCTGCAAGCCTGCTATGGTGTTTTTATGGACTGTGTTACACTGCTATCTGATGAAGTGTGCCAACAACGAACTGTGCCTGAAATTGACATGACCGAGAGCGCCCGGTGAGAGTGCCTACCGAAGACCGGGTTTTCCAATGGTTGCTACTCCTGAGGTGTTCCAGTTCCAGGGTCTAGTGCATGCCATAGATCAATGCACGTGGTCACAGAAAGCACAAAACACCATTTCAAACCAGCCGCATGGTCACCTACCTACAGGGCTCCCTCCATTTCAAACCAGCCGCATGGTCACCTACCTACAGGGCTCCCTCCCACCAACGAAGCTGCACGTACTCACAAAGACCCGGTATTCAGCCTGGCCGCATGGACATGAGTCACCCTTCTGCATAAGAATACCTCTAGCCCAGGTGTCTTGATTGAGTTAGCAACTAGATCTCAAATTGCCCTCCAGTTGCCCTCTAGATCTCAAATTGCCCACCCAGAAAAATACAGTAGCCAATTGCTAACTTCTTGGCTATAACAGAACACAGTGTCATAGGGGAGGTCCCCTGGACCCAGCTCCTCCTCTAGACCCCTTTAGATATAATCAAGAATGCACCCCATAGCTCTCTCTCTTGTTCTTGCTCTCATACCTCTCGCTCTGGACCCTGGAACCCCCCATCACTCTCTAACGACGCCCTCTATAAAACCTGCTTTTCCTCTCAAGCCCAGCTTGCTATCCCAGATCCTACCGGTCCTTCTTTATACTCTAGAACTGCGCAGCTGGAGTCTCTTTGGCACGTGGTCTTAGCTGGTCTGAG
>NW_015172555.1:1916141-1952368 GCF_001447785.1 Gekko japonicus
ACGTGGTCTTAGCTGGTCTGAGTCCATTCGCCATTCTTTTCCAATTTTCTCCCCATCCTTACCCCTTCGCTTGAAGTTTGGAGCCACGCAGTTGCAACTAGGTAATTATAACCCAGAGCATCAACCACCATAACTGTGTTGTATTATTCTATCTTGATTTCTTAGTCTTTTATGCTTGTGATTGTTGTGTATAATTGAGTGAATTGTGCCAGTAAACTATTATTATTATTAAGGAAGTCTGCCTCAGTCTTTCATTGGGAACCTCGGAAACAGTGCCATCCTCCATAAACATAGATGGAAGAATCCCAATAATAATAACTACCGGTTGTTTTCCTTAAGGAGCAGTTCGGCTAACACAGCATTCTCCTCTCCTCGGTCTTATTCTCACAAGAACACATTGAAGTAGGTTAGGAAAAAAGTATGTGAGTGGCTGAAGGTCACCCAGCATGCTTCCATGGCAGGATGGGGATTTGGACCTGGGTTTCTTCTCAGCTCCTAGTCTGACCACTACTCCATAAGGGCTCTCATGTAAAGGAAGCTTTTGGATTGCTTAGGTCCCTGCCACACGGCAGGGAATTAGGTGCTAGTACCGCGGCTAAAGTGAGCCGCGGCAAAGTTGGGACGGCGCGGCGGGATCTCACAGATCCCCCGAGCCGCGTCGCAACGCTCCCCGGCACGATCAGATGCCGGGGAGAACGCAGCGGTGGGAAGGGGAGCCTGGCGAACTGCGCATGCTCACACATGCGCAGTTCGGCCAGGAGCCGGGGATGCGCCGGCGCAAGGACGCGCCGGCGATCCCACGGCCAGCGTTGCTGCGGCCCTTCGGAAAGAACCACCTCGGGAGGTGGTTCTTTTTCGCCGCGGAGCAACGCTGGAAGGGACGGAACCGGGACGGATCCGGCACGCTCCCCAGATGTTGAGGTGGGATCGTGCCGGTTTGCTCCGCCCCTGTTTCGTCCCGCTTCCGGACCAAATGGGCTCGTATGAACAGGGCCTTAGACAACTGTATAACCCTCAGCATATTTTGTGTGTCTCTATGCCTTGACTCATAACCCTGAGCAAGGTTCAATTGCTGCTTCTGGCTGGCTGCCTAATATGACGGTGATCAATGCTGTCCACAGTGTGTGGATGCAAAACTCAGCACAAACTCAAGCACTGCTCACTTTAAATGACACATGCCCTGCTCCTAACCCTGGGCATATATATATATATTTGCCAGCAATCCCATCAGTTCTCAGCATGCTGCAGTAGCAGCCCCAGGCTGTCTGCTTAGTGTGAGAATGAATCCTGCCAACTGCACAGAGTCAAATCAGCACATAAGCTCAAAAATAAACTTATTTTGTATAGCAAACATAATAACATTTAGAATATCTGGCAGATCAGCTCAAGAGCAAAATAAGCATTATGAGTATTTTGAGTGTTTTCTGTTGAGGATCACAGGTCCAAGTACAGGGCAGTAATGGGAAAGGACTGGAGATGGTGGTGGATGGCTGGGCCTCCTCCATAGCCCAAGCAGTCACCCTGTCTCCAATATTAAAGTACTAATAATAATAATAATGTACCTCAGCTATGAGAAGACTGTGTGCATGTGCATGTGTGCACATAATGAGGAAATGTTTACAGAATACCAGGCAGCTCCTTCCAATGGAGTCTTGCATTTCAGAACACTCCATGCCAGCTGCATTCTTATCCTGCGTACTGACTAGTTTCAATGATGTCAAAAAGAAAGAATATTGGCAACCCTTCTGGTTTGCTGAGCAATTCTGTGGACCCAGTTGCATCCTGAAGATGCAAAATTTTAAATATGTTATAAAACATAAAATATAACGGCACATAAAGGAAAGTAGAAAAACACTAACCTGCCTCCAATAAAGATTTTTATGTGATGAGCTCTTAAGCGCAGGGACAGAATACATCATTTGCCAGCTACAGACCTTTTGCTGTAAAGTCCCTGCTAATACTAAATTTACACTGTGTGGGATGTGCTGATGTTCCTTATAAACTGGAGAACTCATGGCCCCTTTCTTATAAAACAGAGTTTAATTAGATGCATATTTACCATGCACAGCAAAAGTGGTCCTCTCTGCTTTGGCTGTCTTCTGTGCACAACATTGCTGCAATTCACAGCACTAGCTACCGTTCCAGTTTGCAGTTGCCTCTATTAAATTTTGAATGTTTATTCAAGAACAGATTGTTGGGAATGTTAAAGAAGAAAATCCTCAGTGTACAACATTCAAAAACCTATAAACCCAAGATTAATCCATTCAGTTTGTAATAATACTTGACTAAAGACTGCATTAAATTCACTTTATACAGCTTCACTTTATACAGCTGTATACAGCCTTTATACAGCACCTCCCTCTCACTCCATGTTTTTACGGGTAGGACTAAATAGAAGTTTTTGGTTTATGCTCCATCTGGAGTGTTCCTTAAAGAGCAATGTTCAGTGCCAAATAACTGTTCCTATGTTTATACTAGGGGTGTGCATAATGGAACTCCTGAGCTGAAAATATACATGAAAATCCCTCTCTTGGGTCATGACTTCTGTTTTCTAGAATGGTATTAAAAATCCAGGATTCTTAGTGAAATGAAAGGACTTTCTCCCAAAATCTTTGTTGTTTTGAGTTCAGTTGATTACCAAGCGAGCAGGACCATGCACATGTGCATGTTGTTCTGTGTTGTTCTTTGATTCTGCTTATTTCCCAAGCAATGGAATCCTTCCTTCCAATCAGATTTTTGCAAGGGTTTAGCAATCCCAGCCTTTGCAAACATGCCACAGAGAAGGGAAGGTATGAGTGTGTTTGTTAGATCCCCAAGCATTCAAAATAAATCCACGTTTAAAAGTAAAGCAAAATTTATTTCAAAGCGATGGTTCGATCAGGAACAAGGACATTGTTAGGAATAACTGCAATCACACTGGGACTACATAATAAAGGAACTTGAACCAGGTAAGGGCCAATTAGCCCCTTTCCCTCTGGCGGGAATAGAACAGCGAACGCGCGCCCAATTCCTTGGGAACATAACGGTCCTACATTATACACAAGTTCAGTTCTCAGGCAAGCTAACCATAACAGCGAAGCGATACCATGACTCCCACCTCCAGCTGCTCGACCTTGGCCAGTTTCCGCAAAGCTACACATGCAATATAATGAAGCAAGAGGACACACAGGGGGGGGGATGGGTGTAACAGCTTGCACAGGTAATACCATATACACCAGACATAATGGCAGCTAGCTGACAGTGTTGTTCTGTGGTTCCACTCATTTCTTGAGCAACATTGACCTTCTCCTATTAGGAAGAACTTCCTGACAGAACAGTTCCTCAGTGGAACAGGCTTCCTCAGGAGGTGGTGGGCTTTGGAGGTTTTTAAGCAGAGGTTAGATGGCCATCTGACAGCACTAGTGATTCTGTGAACTTCGGGAGATCATGAGAGGGAGGGCAGGGAGGGTTGCATCAGTGCTTAGTTCTCTTTCTCAAATTATTTTATTTTTATAACAGACAAACAATAAATAAACATAATATATACAGATGGGGGTTCCAACTACATCATCATTTTATCTAATATGTTACCACATACATTGTCTACTTGTATATTATCTATTTCCACCATGTATTTTTGTATATATATTTTGCATTATAGTTGAAATGTAGTTTGTATCACTTTTAATTCAGTGTATATCCATATAGTTTATTTATTGTACTCTTCTAACCATTTGTAAAATCTTGACCATGTATTTTCAAAGCTTCCTTCATCTTGTCCTCTCAAAACTAAAATTAATTTATCCATCTAAGCAGTTTCAACTAGTTTATTTATAACTTATTTTGAAGGAACTTCCTTTTTTCTCCAGTATTTGGCATATAATATTTTTGCTGTAGTCACTACATATATAATAAGATAAAAGTCCTGTTTTTTACAGTCTTATGGCTTTATATTTAATAAAAACAGTTCAGGTATATAAGGTATGGTACATTCTAACTTTTTTAAAACATCTCATGAATCCCAGACCAACACTTTTTAACTCTATTAAATGTCCACCACGTATAGAAAAACGAACCAACTTTTTTTTTTTACATTTCCAACAATCATTTGGTAAATCAGGATAAAACAATGCTAATTTGTCTGGTTTTTAATATACAATTTTAATATGGCTAGTGGTATAGATCCCCCCCCCAAAGGCACCTAGAAGTATTTCCCCAGAAGCAGTCAAATCTGCAGGTTCCACCTTGGCACAAATTACAATAAAAGATCTACAATTTTTAATACAGGAATCTGTAACATCCGCTGTTAAAACAAAGGTAGCAGCAACAGTTAAAACAGCAGTGGCAGAAGCTGCAGAACCTATGCAGTCCAAAATAGATTCACTTGTGCAACAAAACTCATATCAAATGGAAGCGGTCCAAAAGCAGCTTAAGGAAAATAAACAAGAAATTGCTGACTTGACCAAAGCAACAAATAAGGTAGAAAATAAAGCAGAGGAAATAGAGCTTAAATTGGAAGCAGTAAACACTAAACAGAATGCCTTGGAAGAGGCTCTTATAAGACTAGAAGTGTACAAGATGGCTTATATGTTAAGATTTCAAAATATTCCAGAGAAAAAAAGATGAAAATATAAAAACTGTGATGGCACATACTTTTGCAAATTACATGGGTACAGAAGATGTATATGAAGTTTACAATGAAACTGACGTGGCTTACAGAATGAATTCAGTTTATCCAAAAATAAATAATCTTCCTAGAGAAGTACATGTAAGTTTTCACAAATAAAGCAGAGGAAATAGAGCTTAAATTGGAAGCAGTAAACACTAAACAGAATGCCGTGGAAGAGGCTCTTATAAGACTAGAAGTGTACAAGATGGCTTATATTTTAAGATTTCAAAATATTCCAGAGAAAAAAGATGAAAATATAAAAACTGTGATGGCACATACTTTTGCAAATTACATGGGTACAGAAGATGTATATGAAGTTTACAATGAAACTGACCTGGTTTACAGAATGAATTCAGTTTATGCAAAAAGAAATATCTTCCTAGAGAAGTACATGTAAGATTTCACAAGAGAATAAGATGAAATTCTTAAAGCAGCAAATGAAAATTCTCTCTGAATAGTAGACACATAAATTAAAATTCTAAAAGAAATTCCATGGAGAGTGAGAAAAAATGGGATCACATACAGATGATTATTTCCAGAAGGTATTCTCTTTACTTATAAGGGGGGGAAATACAGAATCAACTCAATTTTCAAGGCAGAAGTCATCATCAAAACCCATCAAGAAGATTTCAAAACTGAGGAGGAGAAACTGGAAACCACAGAGGAGGATGATCAGGACCTACAAGGAGCATCAGTGACCACCAGAAAAGCCACAGCAACCAGAAAAACAATAAAGATTTCAGCATCGCAAATAGTTCCAAAACTTCAATAGAAGAGTAGAGATGACACCAAAACACAATCTCAAAATGGATAGAGAAAAATAAATATAATCTCAATAAATGTTTTTTTTATATATAACTCTTTTTATTTGGATTTTTACAAATATGTTGAAATTCACTAACAGTTATTGTGTTAATTTTTTGTTGTTGTTGTTGTTGATTATTTATAAAATTTAAAATTTTAAAAACAGTCAGTAGCTATAAGTTGAAACAGCAGCAAAAAATAAAATCGGGAAGGGGGACACATTCACGATATCTGGGGAGTTTCCTCAATACAAGTAATGAACTTGTGGATGAGCTCATCAACAGTTATTGTGTTAATAATAACCACATTTTCCCATAAACATTTCCATTTTTCCAAATTAACATTCAATATTTTTTTACATAACTCATAATACTTTAATATAATTCAATAAATCAAATCAATGCGCTTACTCTTCTATTTTTCCTACCTATTCCTTGTATTGGCTAGCTTAACTCTCATCTATTTTTATTATCTTTAAATTTAGCCACTTATATATTTCCCCCCATTTTATCCAAAACTCATCTTTCGATTTCTGCTTCAATTCCATGTTTATTCGATCCATTTCTACTATTTCCAGTACTTTAATTTTTATTTCCTTAATTGAGGGAATAATATTTGATTTCCATTTTTTTGCAATCAGGATTCTTACTGCTGTTATTATTTTTATTATTATATGTCTATGTTTTTTCTTTATTCCATCCGGAATCATGTTTAATAGATATATCTCTGGTGATAATGGTAATTTTATCTGTAAACTTTTATTTAGAATATTTTGCAACTTTTTCCATAATTTTTGAACTTTTATACAGTTCCACCAAATGTGCATGTATGTACCTGTGTTTTTCTTACATCTCCAACATCTATCGGAGGCTTGCGGGAAGCATCTTGCTATTCTGTTAGGTGTCCAATGCCATCTGTAGTACATCTTATATATGTTTTCTTTGAGTGGGACTGCTCTAGATGCTTTAATCGATTGCCATGTCTTTAACCAGTTCTTCTCTTCAATTTTGCGCCCCAATTCTTTTTCCCATCTTAGGTTAGTTTGTTTTAATTCTTCCTCTGGAATAAGGTCTTTCATAAATTTTTTATAAATTTTTTGTATTAACTTGTCGCTCGTCGAGAGCCATATCTTGTCTAACTCTGTTTGACTATCATGAAATCCTATAATTTTATCCTTATGAAATCTAGTTGAAATTATGCTTTTGTCCCACCAGGTTAATTTTATGTCTTGCTTGGCTAATAATTCATCTGATTTCAACTCTAGTTCTTTAGTTAATAAATTACCGTATATTTCCTTCTTCCTACCTATTATTAGGGACGGTAAAGTAAAGGCTTCAATTGGTGAAACCCATAATGGCAGTTTATTGTAGTTATTTTTCTTTATCACATTCCAAACTTTGATTAATGATTTTCTAATTATATTTGAATTAAAGTTAGAGTGGATTTTATCTTTATCATACCAAAGGTATGCATGCCAACCCATAGCTATAATCTCAATAAATGTTAATGGATTGAATGCACTTCAAAAAAGAAGACAGATACTTCAACACTTGAAAAAGATGTAACTGGATGTTATATGCCTTCAAGAGACTCACATAAAACATTCAGACCAAAAATACTTGGAAATTAAAAAACTTGGAAGAGTTTTTATCTTTTCAGACAAGGAAAAGAAGAAAAGAGGTGTAGTCACATACATGAAAGTGTACTTATACCCTGAGCTGTTATATAACTCTGAAGATGGCAGAATTTTGATAATTCAAATACAAAGACAAGGTAAAATAACTTTGATTGTGTGTATGTGTGTGTATGCACCTAGTCCAAAAAATGATCAAAAAACCGGAAACCTGTATGCGTACTGCGCTTACAAAAATAGTTTATGTAATAAAGTGAGAGTGTAATAATCCAGAGTGCAAAAATACACACGATTAACATTTCACAAAGTAAGTACAGAAATAAGTAAATTGATGAGATGTTAACAATGATCTCCGGAATGTTCAACCATTTCGATAGTAATCTTCTTCCAAACAAAGATGAAGAGTATGCAATTTCTCTAGTCAATGTCTCAACTGGTACATATCAATAAGTCTCACTGAAGTGTCATGACATAATTGTATAAGATTCTAAATGATTCTTAGAAGGGCAAGAAAGCTGTAAAGTGCCTAACCAACATCAAGAAAATATTATAAATATTTGCAAGAACTTATTTCAAAACAAAACTTTGATGAGATTTGTTTGATTGGAGATTACAATGCAGTATTTGAGTCTCCCAAATAGAAAAAAAACAACTGGAAAGCAAAAACAAGGCAGTGAACTTCCCAACTCATTTCTACAACTGGTAGAAGAATTTAACTTGGTGGATTCCTGAAAAGTGAGAAATCCAAACAAAAATGATTTTAGTTTTTATTCAGCAAGACATAAGTCATGGTCAACAATAGATATGTGTTGTATATCATCAACAATTATACATGACTTATTAGAGGTCGAAATATTACCAGCAACTTTTGCAGACCATAATCCTGTAATGCTTACATTACAAGCCACACCAAAGAAAAGCAGATGGACTCTAAATACGTGTTTATTGAAGAATGAAAAATTTGTAATAGAGACTAAAAAAGAATTTCAAATATTTTTAAGCAAAATGTACAACCAGATGGTTTCTACTATTTCACAGTGACTTACAATGTTGTGGTGTGAAGCAGGGTGGAAAAGAAAATGGATTCCATTTTCATTGAGTCCAGGAAAATTGCATGGTAGTGTTAATCTGTAAAACCCATCATGGGTCTCTGGGAAGCGAATGCAGATCTTCTGCACTCTGAAGAGTCTTTCGGATTGGCTATTCCCCATGGGAACCAATCTGGTTGGACTGTACTGTACTGTACAGTGGTGGAAATGGAATTTCTTCTGCTCCTGCAACTCTGGGTTTACCACTTTACACACATGAAAGGAATGGGAAACCTCTGCCACCTGTTTTGGTGGGTGACAAGAGATTACTTTAGTTCCGTTCATAACAGCAAGTGAGCCAATGAACCTTGATAGACAGAAGCACAGTGTGGGGTGCTGCTGAGCCTCCATCAGGGGAAGGGACAAGAAGAAGAGACACACACAATGGGAGTGTCACCCCACTTACAAGGGATCGCACAATTATGCAAATTAAGGGAAGTTAAGGTGAAAATGGTAACCTTGAGGTTCTTGGTGGAGCAGAGGAGTGGCCAGGGCCATAGTGGTTGAGAAACTTCCATTGGGGTTAGTACAGTAGTACAGTAGTACAGTAGTATTTTAATGGGTTACATGGAGACCAATGGAATGGTTTCATCAAGCAGTTTTGTTTTGCTCTGAACCAAGTAATTCCAGACTGCTTGTTGGTATTTTGGATTTGTTCACAGGCCAAATGCCCTCATAGATTTCTTCTCATCAAATTCCACCCTTCCGTAAGTCCTGGTTTACATATTGTCCAAGGAATCAAGGGAGGTGGTTAGCATCTCCAGCTCCTTCAACTTGAGGTTTACTCATTGTGAATGGTTCCTACCAAAATCACTTTAAGAAAGGAATCAGGTCAGGACCAAATCAGATGGAAATGCATCTGATTGCACACTTGAAAATGGGGAAACAATGTTGCCAATGTCAAACAAGCCCTTCTCTTCAAGCCACATTCTGCCTATCCTTCTTTTGGAGAGGAGGGTGGTGCTTGTCTACGCTTGGGGTGAAATGAAGAATTATCACACTTGGAGCTGGTTGGGGGAGTCTCCTGGCCTGTCAAGGAGGATCATGGTAATATGCAAATGATGGTGGAACTAGGGAAAATAAAGCCACTGCACCATCTATAGAGGACTCCATATGGGTTGAGTTGGGTTGCCATGGATTGCAAACAATTGTGCATCCATTGGTGTCCTTCCAACCTTTTCCACAAGACCACTGTAAGTTAAGAAGTTGTGATTTGAAGCAGGGCGCTTGATATGGTGGAGTCCCATGTCATTGGCCAGGAAGGACTTTTTATAGTTCCTCTGGGCTGTCTGCAGGAATGCTGCACATTGCACGGCCAGCAGCATCCAATTGTCTGTCCGAATTGGCATTCCACATGGAAAAACCAATTTGGTTAGGGTTTTTTTTCCCCCTGGAACACACACACACACCTCCTCCCTTCTCCTCCTTCAGATTCAGGTTTATAGTTTTATTCAGATAGGGAGATGGGCAAGACTGAGTCCCATACCAGATAAGGCAAATCAGAGGATGGTGCCCAGCTGAGCCCTGCACAAGGTGAAGCAAGGCAAGGAGGCAGAGGCCAGGGCCTGTGTGAGGCAAGGCAGACAAGAGCAACCAGTTGAGCCCCATATGAGTTGAGGCAAACAGTGGGGCTTGGCCTGGCCATAGTTTTCCTGGGTAGAGGATGCCAGATGTAGGGATGAGCAGAAAACTGAGAATGGGAAGGAAATAAAGGTAGGTCAGTTAGTGGCTGGGAAGGAGATAGTGTGTCCAGCTCCAGCTTGGGAGATTCCTGGAGATATGGCACTACTTTTGTACAAATAGTGAATTGCAACACAGAAATGGGGAAACAGCAGAGGTACATTTAAAAGCATATTTAAATGACAGTTAACAATGGATCAGTATTGTCTTCAAACGCAACACAGTGGGGGGGACACACAAAAAACCCTTGAGCCAGGGCAGGAAAGGGAGGGGGAGGAGGGAAGGGAGGAGGGAGGGGGAGAGAAGCAGAGGGGCATTGAAGGGGTGGAGAGAGGCAGGAAGAGGAGGGGAGGGGAGGGAAAGAAGCAGAGGGGCATTAAAGGGGTGGAGAAAGGACAGCCACGATTCGCAAGTTCCCCACTACAATGCGCCGACTTCAACCCTATAGTAAAAAAAAGATCCTGAAAATAGCGGAGACGGAAAATCCGGGGAGAAACGCCATTAGATCCGGGTCAATTGCCGGTCCGGACCAACATGTGGGGAACTGATCAATTTCCGCGGATCACCAGGGCAAGTGATTGTGCGGAATCGGCCTAAAACTTCCTTCCAAATCACGTGTTACAGAATCGAGTGCTGGTACATGACCTAATACTTGTTCTTTTGACGTCAGTGTACAGGCTTCTGTTAATTTTATGGGATGATTTCACGTTACTAAAATGTTCTCTAATTCCATCTGTTTTCTGTTAACGCTGGCATCTGTTGCTTTCTTTGCAAACTTGCTCCTCAAACATTGTGTCACGAGCTGAATCACTTCTGCAGAATTCTTCCTGCTACTTGGCTTAGAGTCAAGAGTTCTCAGCATCCTTGGCTACTGTAGGATTGGATGCATTTTTTCAATCCCTAATAAAACTGCCTCATCTGTCATGGATCAATTCTTGAAGCTGTTGTTCTTCCTCACAGGACATCACACACGCTGAGTTTATGAACCAGCTTTTCCACAGGGTCACAATTTTAAATAGTAAAAGCCATTGCTAATGGATATTTCACATCTATATAACAGTTATAGATTTCTGAAGCTTCTTATGCATTTTCTGTGCCTTCATAGTTCTGATTTTCTTTCTTTCTGCTCTTCAGAAACGAGGTAAACATGTTTCATTCCTTTTTAGGAGACCAGCAATGTACACTGAACAATGTTCCATCTTAACACACCATTAATACTTTATGCTTTAAATTGGAGCACGATACAACAATAAAAAATAGTGGTAGCTGTTCAATGTTATCAGGACTTTGTCTGGTCTGACTCAAGATGGTTGATGATCTCATTAAACTGAGACACAGGCCAATCTGAATGAATGCAGAATTTCAATCCGATAACAAACTATAGGTACAGCTTAATATTGTACATATGTAGGGTTGCCAACTCTGGGTTGGGAAATATCTGGAGATTTGGGGGGGGGCTGGGGAGGGACCTCAGTAGGACATAATGCCATGCAGCCCACCCTCCAACGCAGCCATTTTCTCCAGGGGGGCTGATCTTGATCATCTGGAGATAATTGTAATAGCAGGAGATCTCCACGTGCCTCTTGGATGTTGGCAACCCTAACACACCAGTGGTCTTCCACTGATCTCATTATATCCTCCCCTCCCTCCATGAAGTTCAGGCGGCATACATAGATGTTAGCCAAACTGCTTTATGTACAGCAGATGGCAACTAAATTTAATGTGAGTTCTTGCCAAAGTTTACGGAGGTCTGAATCCACCCCAGGTAGGTCCCAGTGAGAGAGACGAGACTGGTGTTTTCCAAAACAATGTGTCTTTTACTGAATAATATCAAAATCACATACACACAAAACAGAATCACTCACACTAGCAATCAAGTTCCTTTAGAATACAGAAATAGAAAAACTGTTTCTCTTTTACTTAGGAGGTAGGTTGGTATACGTTCATACTTATCTTTCCTGAAGACTTGTCTGATGCGATGAAGAATCGAGGGGTGAGAAAATAAGACCTACGGATGTTTCTAATTCACACCTGCTAGAACCAGCCAGCAAAGTGTGGACCTCTTTGGCTGCACACACCGAGATCAGAAATAGACAATAGGGTTGTTTGATAGAAAGCTGGGCCTTAGGGGTAGAAAGCAGACAGGGGATGTTGAAGGGGATTGCAGCTAGCAAAGACCCATCACATGGTCCCTGCTTTTTATAGTTGAATCTCCAGGTGGGTGGCAACCTTGCCATTCTGTAAACCCACCTACCTGCAAGTCCATCCCATAATGGCAATCATTGGTGCATGTAGTAAGGGGCACGTACCTTAGGGGTGTGGACAATATTTGAAACTCTAAACTCTAACTCATGGAAAGCCATCTGGTCAGGTGTGAAGTCCTTGCATCCTGTATCTCCCTTGATGTGCAAATAGATCTTGGCTTTCCCAGGCATTCCAGACACTATCCAAAAGGAAATGGCCATTCAGATGCAGAACAGATCCATATACTGTGTGACATCAGGTCCTTCAGCAATGGAGGATTTCTTCTCCTTAGTTGTTGTTTCTGCTAACAATGGCTAAATGTGCTTCTCTTTCCCATAAGGCTCTGAGCTGAATGTGTGTGCAGGCAAGTGTCCTCTATGTGTGTGCAGGCAAGTGTCTCTCACAATAGGTAATGCAAGCAGCTTTCTCTATGCCTATGCCTATGGGTATCTATGCCTATGGGTATACATGTGTGTGCACAGTTCATGTAATGTGAGTGTCAGCAGATATAAATTCATAAACAAAAAATATCAGTCTCTTTCTCAACATAGAACTCTCCTTCAAGTACATATGAGTTATCTTCAATATTTCCAGCCAACTCTCACTTGTAACCCCAACAGAACATATTTTGGACATGGTCGTCAACTCCTGTGTGAGGAAACGGTTTCCTTACCCACCCCCTAATTGCCTGCACAAATTTTATGCCCAGATTTCAGCGGGCCATTTTGTCCTGTCACTCCACCAGTCTGCTTCCTTCCCAGAGCCCTGTCCTGTTAAGTTGCTCCTGTACTAGAGGAGGACGGTGGCTAGACTGGTGGGAAGCATGCACTGGCACACCAGTTCTGATTGACTGTTTACGTGGCTGTGCATTCAGAACACAGCTCAGCAGAATCCAACACAGCATGTTCATTAACCTCGAAGGGAAGCTACCTACCTACCTACCTACCTACCTATCTATCTATCTATCTATCTATCTATCTATCTATCTATCTATCTATCTATCTATCTATCTATCTATCATCTATCTATCAATCATCTATCTATCTATCATCTATCTATCATCTATCTATCTATCATCTATCTATCTATCAATCATCTATCTATCATCAATCTATCATCTATCTATCTATCATCTATCTATCTAGTACTGCTCATATGGCTATCACCTTAAGCAGAAATTAGAACCAAAGAAAATATTTTAAAAGACCTTAGGTAAGGTAGAGGTTTCCCTTGCTCGAAAGCCAGTCGAATTCGACTCTAGGGAATCTAGATTTCATCTCCGTTTCAAAGCCGAAGAGCCAGCTCTGTCTAAAGACATTTCTGTGGTCATGTGGCCAGCATGACTAGATGCCAAGGTGCATGGAATGCTGTTACCTTCCCACGGAAGCAGTACCTATTTATCTACTTGCAATTTCTTACTTTCGAATTGCTAGGTTGGCAGGAGCTGGAACCAGAGACAGGAGCTCACTCCATCATGTGGCACTTGGGTCTTGAACTGCTGAACTACTGCCCTTCCAGTCTGCAGTTCAGCATCTTAACCACTTGAGCCACCACAGCCCTTAAAAGAACTTGCTCAGTATTATTTCTCTTATATTTGATTGTTGTTCCTATGAATTTTGCCACTGAGAGGGTGACACGATCATGGGTATCCGATAGTAGCCATAACACCTGGGCTCGCACATTTAGCAGTTCCACATCTTTAAGTAAAGGGGTGACTAAATTAGCCCTCAACTCATCAAATATAGGGCACTCCATAATCATATGTTCAGTGATTTCGATTGTATGATATGAGCATCTGTAGGTTCTATTAGAGTATGATACTTTATTATATCTGTCCTCCAAAACTGCTGAGGGAAGAACATTCAGTCTTGCCAAAGTAAAAGCTCTTCTTCGTTTTGGGACTGTCAGTTGATAAAAATATTTCAGCAGTTGCATCAGATCTTCAGTTTTCCAGTTTTCCTAGGGCAAAGAGACTCAACAGATATGTACCCCAAGGGCACACTGGCCACTCAGAACCCTGGTTTGGATCAGCCCAGACCAGACATGTCCGTGGACACAAGGATTTCTGCTCATGGTGGCATTTCCAGCTGCCGTGGGAAGTATGTCCCATGAACAGAAATCCTTCCACTTCCAGAAACATGAGTCTGAATCCATGCTCATGCCGCATCACTCCTGATTGGTGTTTTGGAATGGAATGTTTCCCCCAATCTCATTGCTGGCTCATGGATTTGCAGAAAGGTCTGACTTCATTCCTTGGCAGAGCTATTGCAGCTCCTGGATGAAAGCCCGATTGCCAGACTAGGCAAATGCATTGCTTACAGCACAGGGGGAGGACAGAGACACAGTTTGGGCCAAAACCTATCCTCCACCCCTTTCCAGAAGCCTGCTCCATGCCTGGCACCCTCCATGTAAAGAGGAAACAGCTTTGCTTGTGTACTTTATCAGGCAGAGGGGGTTGCCATCCCGTGGGTGGGGGGGCAGGCAAGGTTCAGAAACTGGTCCTCATGAGCTTTTTCCATGACTGACAGCCCATCTGTTTTGCATAACGGAAGCTAAGCTAACAGCCCTTGTGACAGTGACAAAAACCCACACATGGGGCCAGAGGAGAGAAAGATTTGTGGCCAGGCAAGATCCGTCATGGACGAAAGACTCCTAATTGAAGACTTTTGATTTCTTCTTGTCCAAGAGCAACCGTGGGGGGGGGGGGAATTATTCATGTCTGCCCAATTGCATATAAAGGTGAGGCTCAATATTGTTGCAAAAGCAGATTGTTCTGAGGAAAAGGAAACAAAATCTGCGGCAGTTTTACTATACGAAGTGCTTGGAGTATTGCAACGCAGGTCCACAGCTGTATGCTGCCACAATATATATGTTATGTATTAATACTGTGGCTGAGCTTCATGCCAAGCTTCATAGTCTGCAAGGATCCTGAGATTCTCCTTGTGAGCCAATCAGAAGAGGGCATATTTTGGAGGGAATTATGGTTATTGGTTCTTACCTACCATGTAGAGGTGGTTGTACTGAAGCAGCTAATGCCTGAGCCTTGTGTTAGATACCATTGCTTGCTAGAATGATAGAGCACTTGCTCTGATTGCTCTGATTGGCTGCCCAAGTAACAGACCAATCAGGGAAGACTAGAATGTAACAGGGAATGCAAATATGGTATGCTGTAGTGCTATGATTGGTTATTATTGTGTCAGGAGGTGTGGTTTTAACTGCTCTTGACTGTATATAAGTGGGGATTGTTTCTGGGTTGCTTTGTGTTTTGTGTTCTGAGCTGAATAAAAGAAATCACTGTTTGATCAGAGCTGCCTCAAGTCCCGTATTTAATAATATACTTTTGACACCAGTGGTGGGACCACTGTTTACCAGATGAAAACCAATAACTGTCACAGCAGCCCTGGTGCGTCACCATCTGACGTCTGTATCCACCTGTCAGGAGAGTTTGCCTGACCAAATAGCAGAACAGCATTAACAGCTGAAGTCACAGTTCTGGTTTCCACTGCTGTGGTCCGACTGTGTGGGAGCTAAACTCAGGAGCTAAACTGCTTCAGACAGAGATATTCTCTTGCTGGGAAGGCATATGCACAGTGGACGGGGGCCTGTGTGGAAGGGGCCCCCTTTCAAATTTACTGTGGTCCAAATTCACTCTGGGGGAAACCTGAGCATTAAGAAGGAGCCTTCCTCCCACCCCTTCTCACATCTGCTCGAAAAACAGGTTTTGGTTTAAATTTTACACCCAGCTTTAGGGACTGTTTTTGACAAATTAAGGAGGCTCCTACACAAGTTGGAAAAGAGCACCGAGATCTGGATGCAGTGCAAAACAGAGGTTGATTCCGCACTAGTCTTTAAATCCTGGTTCAACCCTGTCCCCGAACTTACATTCTACACTACACTCGAGTTCACCCCTGTAATTATCTCGGGGTATTTTTTGTTTCCACATTACATTGAGGTCAACCCCAGTTTCGCCCCACACTTGTCCCGGGATAAACGGATGCTGTTGCAATCAGGGATAAATGCAAGGTGTTGTGTCATGCGTTGAACTCTGATAAAACCAGGGATGAGATCCAATTGTGGAAAGGACCAGAGAGAGATTTCATTGACTGGAATAAGCAATGCATCCAGATCTCGAAAATGGCACCTGAGAAGTCCTACCACGTATTCCAGAAATCCACACACACATTTATGCACACTCTCAAGAAGGAGAAGCAGGGGGCGAGAGGGGAAAACCTGAAGGGGAAGCAGTGGGGCTTAGAGTCAAGGCTGGCATTGACATGCCCTATGGTGGGGCAGCTGCTGAGGCCCAGAAACTCTGCCAGGGCCTACTGCTGCTGAGGCCCCTTGCATACCCACTTCTGCTAGCCCTCCTCCACCACCCCTGCTTCCTGCTACGCACGCTTCCTTGTGCCACTGGGGAAAGGGTACTTCAAAAGAACGTAATGCATATCATAAAGTCACACAAACCACAGAATGATGATTCTTTAAGTAATACAATCCAAATAGTCCACAAGCACAAGCCCTCCTAGGGGAAATAACAGTCGATAGAGAAAATACTGTCCAGTATATCCCAACAATACCAAACTTAATATTAAGACCGTTTCGAAAAACAGGTAACTGGTGATCTTCGAGTGGTCATCTGTGCATTCACACCCATGGGATCTAGTACGCACGCGCTGGATTGATCAGCATTGTAGCAAGCTCTTTAATGGATTTTCGCACCCAGACCTCGGGCATGCGCAGGAACCCCACCGCGCATGCCCAGAGGGGTGGGCACAGACATCCCGCCAATTCCTTTGAACCACCACAAATCAATCCCTATGAAAAATGTAGAAGCTGACAGCAGCAGGGAAGGAGGGTGGGTGGTGTGAATGCACAGATGACCAATCAAAGATCACCAGTTACAAGTAAGTAACCTGTTTATCTTCGACGTGGTCTCTGTGCTTCACACCCATGGGAGATTAGCGAGCAGTGGCCTACCTGGAGGAGGGTGATGGCAGGTTCTTACTGCATAACCAAAGATAGAATGTTACGTCCCATGTTAGTATTAGAGTTCTAGGGCATAGTGCCTTATGAAGGTGTTAGGCGTGGCCCACATAGCGGCTTTGCAAATGTCCATTAGGGGAACTCCCTGGAGGAAGGCAGTGGAAGTCGCAACAGCTCGGGTTGAATGGGCCCTGATAGGGTCAGGCAATGGCTGTTTAGCAATCATGTAGCAGAGGCGGATGAGACCCGCAATCCATTTTGAGAGGCGCTGAGCCGTGATGCAAGTCCCTAGTCTTGCTGGCGCATAGGAGATGAACAGTTGGGAGTCATGTCTCGCTGGGCGGGTTTTGTTCAGGTAGAACAGGAGTGCACGTTTCACGTCCAAAGTGTGTGTCTGTCCTCTGAGGACGTCGAAGCCGGAAAGAAATCCGGGAGGAAGACCTCTGCTTGTAGGTGGAATTCTGACACTACCTTTGGCAGGAACGAGATGTCAGGTATGAGGCGGACACCGTCTGGCAAAAAGGACAAGGCGTGTCATGTCTGAAAGCCAGTATTTTTCCAACTCGCCTCGCGGAGGTGACAGCAATCAGATAGGGTGTCTTCCACGAAAGGAATTTCATTAAAGCCCTATATGGCCAGGGTCCAGCCTACCTAAGGGATCGCCTTTCCCCGCATGTTCCCCCAAGGGCATTACGGTTGGGGAGCCAAAACCTCCTGGATATCCCAGGCCCCAGGCCCATCAAACTTGCTGTGATCAGGACCAGGGCATTCTCGGTGGTGGCTCCTACCTGGTGGAATGAGCTCCCAGAAGAGATCCTGGTCCTGTGGGACCTTGTGCAGTTCTGCAGGGCCTGCAAAACAGAGCTCTTCCGCCAGGCTTTCGAGTAGGAGCTGCCATATATCTTTAAGAGCAGTTGCCCCTGGGAATTGAAGTCTTTAGTTAGGCATCCCAAAGCATCCCTGTGACTGGCTGATTAACAGTCATTTCCTGCACCCAGAGGCACGAGGATTTGAGTTTACAGCTCTCTTCCCGTTTCTATGTCTACTCTTTAAACAGCAAGGAGGTGGGAGCACGCAATCTTTTTCACCATGAGCCAGTGAACTGAACTAGATTACAAAGATGTGAACTTCACAAGTTAATCAGCCTCGATTGTAAGTAAAGAAATCTTCTGAATGCATGTGGAGGAGCTTAATAAAAATGATTTAATTCTACTTTACTCTGGCTGTGCGTTGAATCACATCCAGAAGGCGCTATTGACTCTTGATTGACTTAGTGCCAGAGGGAACAAGTATCATTACTTGTCTTTAAGAACTTTTGGAGAGAGCATCCACCATTTCATTTGTACATTTACACTCTCCCTTCCCGGTTAGTTTTGTACTGGGGAAAGGGCTGCAGGCAGTGGTGAGTGAGGGCAGTGAAAGGCTTCAAGCAGAACACACAAGCAGGTGGAAGATGTAAGTCTATAGTGCAGCCTTATGAAGGGGATCTGAAGATCACCCTACAGGGGGACAGCTGAAGGACTTTTAGTTAGCACAGCTAGACTAGGGACTTCCCACTTTTTCAAATTGAGTCCTTGCTGGTCCAATCTGAATTGGTCTTTCCAGTTGCTGTGCTGGCAATCACACATTGTTTCACAAATTTCTGTCTGCATCTCATCTCGCATCGGGTCTCCTATTGTTTCGTCTCAGCATCGGCTGTCTGCATCATTTTGTTGCCCTTTGGTGGCAACTCCAAGGTCACTACGGCATCTCACCATGTAAACTGGATTTGGTTTTAAGTTGGTCCAATTGCTCCTCCCCGCCCTCGAGCCACTGTGAGCAATAAGCAGACAACTGAAGCCAAATCCCCCCCCCCAGTTGTAAAAGCAGCCAGGGAACATTTTTCTGCAGTCGTATTTTTTTGCTGGTGGATAAGAAGTACATTCACCCCTGAACCATGGGGCAGTCCCCAGAATGCCCTGCCTGGCAACTGCTCGGTGTTTTGTGTTTTTTACCCAGCTCATTCACTTTCCAGCCCCCCTCTAGCCCCCCTCTGCCGCCCCCTCTGCCAGGTCACCCCCTTTACTTTCTGGGGGGGTCGTGGGTGCCATTTCCTCCCCGCAGTGCAGTGCAGTAACCCTCTACCACCACCAAGTCCAGATCCCCCACAAATTCTCTATATTGCACCCAGAATGTCCCGACCCCCCCCCCTGATTGGAACGGGATTTCACTGGAAATCCACCAAACTTAAGGGCAAGGGTTGCAGAGGGGGTCCCCCCCATTGGGCAAAGTTTGATCAGCGTGTCCACAGATATGATGGACACTGCTGACCCCGAGTCCACTTCCATAGAGCAGGAGGACCCCTTGATCTGGAGTTGTACTTGGATCTTTGGGGTGGCAGACTGGTTAGGGAGGCGTAGTACCTGCAGTGACTGATCAGTCAGGTGATAGAGATCAGAGGTCTCAGCAGCAGACTCATGTGCGGCAGCAGCATGGCGGCGTGATTGCGTGGATGCCGACGTGTTCCGGGAGCCCTTAGACCAGCAGACTCGTGCGAGATGTCCTTGCTTACCACAAGTGTGGCAGGTCACGTCCCGGAAACAACACGTCTTCCTCTCATGTGCCTCTCCACATTGGGAATGGCTGGGGCCTTACCGTCATGACTGCTGGATGGCGGCCCCTGCTGCCACCAGCGTTGCAGTTGCTGGACGAGGCAGACATCTTCCTCGTCCGAGTTCTCCGAGCTGTATCCCAGCCCAACCTGATGTGCCGCAGCTGTTGGGCGCTCCTTGTGTGATGCCTCGTGTGCTAGGGCAAGTTGCAAGGCCTCTTCCAGGGTGATCTTACAGTTGCCGATCATCTTCCTCCTCAGTTTGGCATCCATGAGTCCCCACACGAATTGCGTCAAGAGGTTGTCTTCCACCTTGGGTAAGGAACAGTCCACAGTGAGTGCGCGCAGATTCCCCTTGGGCCTGCACTCATCCCTGGAACTCCATCCGTCTAGCCAGGAAGGTCGGCTTCAGACTGAAGTAGTTGTTGAGGGCTTCTATTATCTCCTCAAACGAACACTCCAGGATGGCGTGGGGAACCAGGAGACTCTTGGCGAGCCGAACTGTGTTGGTTCCACAGGAACTGAGAAGGAGGGCCCTTCTTTTCCCAGCATCTGTGAAGCCATTTAGCTCGATGTTACACATAGGCTGGTCCATCCAGGAATCCCAAACTTGGGGACATGAGGGATCGAACTTGTCGAGGTTTCCGTGAGCGGTGGCCATGACTCACCAGTGTAGTGGGTAGCTGGGTGATGCGGTGCGGTGCTGATAGAGAGCAGTGCAGGGCGTGTTGGCTTCCTTCAGCTCGGAGCTCGATGCCGCAGGTGGGGAGTCAGGCTTGCTCATCGGATCCCACCTTCGTCACCACTGAAAAGTACTGGGTTTGATACATCAGGACGCGGACCATGACATCCGATAAGACGCGTTTATTAGTACTTAACATATTGAACAAAAACTAACGGCCGGATGGCCAACTTTATACTATTGTGGAGGGACACCCCTAGGTCCTATTGGGGGGTTTGAACTTCCCGCCACTGTCCCTATTGGCTCCTTACTTGTAGTTCAGGAGCCTAGTCCCTATTGTTTTCTGTGCTGAAGCTCTAGCTGCCTCTGGCTGGCATCAGGAAGCATCTGAAGACATAACACTGCATTACACGGCAGATGCAGATTCAGCTGCTGTCTCCTGATTGGCTCTTCTCTAGAGACTTCCTGCTTCTGCAGAGTTCCTTGTTTGTTGTTCCTCTCACAGCAGTTAAGCTAGACAGTTAAGGTTCTCTCACTTCTATGTTCTATAACATATGTTCTTCTTTCATAAACCTACTTATTTTTCTCTAAACAGCCAGTTCCCTAAACTTCCCTGCATATTTAAATGCTGCCGACAGAAGGCACGTGGGTGGGCAAGAGGGAAGGAAGGCACAAGCATGGGGCCTGGTGGGAGGCCCAGCCTCCCCCCCAAAGACCTGGAACCAGCCCTGCTTAGAATGACCTATCTTTGCAGGTCCTGAGCAAACATTCCTTCAGGTGAGAGTGCTAAGTGTCTGGCCAGACAATAATCCAAAGTAAACTCCTGTAACTGCACAAATGAGAGCTGGTCACAAGGGAGTTTGCTAAGGTCAGAGATGGAGACCCAAGCAAATTCAGGGGGAAGCAGCAATTGAAGTGGTCATTTATTGGCATGTGATGCCCTTATTTGTAAGCCGCCCTGAGCCTGTCCGCGGGGAGGGCGGGATAGACGTGTAATGATAAATAAATAAATAAATAAAATTTAAGGGGGGAGGAAGATAAGAAAGCACATGGGAACTGCCTTGCAAGTCATGGCTGAGCTCCAAAGCCGTAACTAGGTAATTTTGCACCTGAGGCAAGAATATAAAATTGCATCCCCCTATACTTTCATAGTAGTTGTTCAGGCAAAAAAGGTAAAGACATAAATAATGAGAAAGAAGAAGAACACAACGTTTACTTTAATTACAAGATCTGCATTCACAGTCAGGCAATGCATAAGTGAGATTTAACTTAGAATTTGAAAAATACAAAATTAAACCTTTCAATATGTTTTTATTTTTAAAGTCTAATTATTGCCAGACAACTGGGAACATCAGCACAAGCCACCTAGCACTGAAGAAGAAGAAGAGATTGGATTCATACTTTGCCAGACAAAGTTTTATTCAAGGTATGAGCTTTCATGTGCACTCTGAGGGAGTGTGCGTGCACACAAAACCTCACACCTTGAACAAACTCTGTTGGTCTTAAAGGTGCCCCCACTGGACTCTAACTTTGTTCTGTTGCTTCAGACCAAGATGGCTGCCCACCTAAAAATAGTGGGAGAGAGTGTCTGGAGAGGAGAACAGGACAAGCAAGAGAAGGCAATGGGGAGTCAAAATGGATGGGATCTCCCTGTTTGTTTGTATATAACACTCACAGGTCCCTGTTTGTTTGTATATAACACCAGGGGTCATTTCCTGTGGGAGCGCACAGGAGCAGAGCTCCGGCAGTAAGGAGCCCAGGGGGCTGGCACATGCAACAAGCCCCGCCCCCTGATCCCAGGAGCCCTCAGTCAGGCCACAAGGAGCAAGAAGCAGCCAGGTAAGTTGCAGAGTCCCCCCCCCAGCCCACCAGGTACAAGCTCTCCCTCCTCTGTGAGGGCAGATCTGCGTGTCCCCACCCCACCCCCAAAGCTAGCAATCCAAAACAGTCCAGTGGAGCCTGAGCGGTGGGTGTTGCCTTCTGACACACATTATGCTCCTCATTAGTAGCATTGCCAACCTCTGGGTGGGGCCTGGATTTCTCCTGGAATTGTCAACTGACTGCAGGGATCTGTTATCACAAAAGGAAATGGAAACTTCTATGGCGTCACATCTCCTCTGAGTCTCTCCCTTCCTCAGACTCTGCTGTCCCCAGGAACCCCTCCAGAACCTCAATAGTTTCTCAAGCCAGTGCTGGCAACTCTGTGAATCATATATACCCTCTCTGTCTTTTCATCATGCAACCCACAAAAATAACTTCAGATATTCATCCGGTTTCATGATAAAGGGGGGGGGAATCCCTCTGAAAATCTGAACTCTGAAAATCACGGTGGCTCCTCAAGGAGTGTTACCAGCCCTGGACTGCTAATAAAGGCAGCCACACAACCATGTGGAGAAGTCGTATGCATTTGCCATACTTAAAGCATTTAAGACAGAGAAAAAATGTGCCACATCTGTAAAACAGAGATGACAGAACAGCAATGGAAGCTCCTGGTCCTTTTAATGCAATCTTTTCTCTTAAAGATAAGCCTGAATTCTTTGTTAAGTTTCTTGGCTTTTGTGTTTTTTTAATTCCATGCAGGCCTCAGATTCACAGGTTTGAACTGTCCCTGCTGCTGCCATCTGGCTGCCCACCTCCCACTATGAACTGACTCTTGGAAAAGCAGCAGTCGCCAGTCAGAGGAGGAGCTGAGATTTCTCAAATGCTGTTTAAGAGCCATGGGAGACAGACTGGCAGCACCAGAAGGAAGAAAGGAAGGGGGAAGAGAAGCTGGACGGGGAGAGACGATGCATAACAAGGAATTAAAAAGGGGATGTGTGAGCATGTATTGTCAATATCGAACCTGCATTTATAAGCAGAAACACATATGTTGGGAGCCCATCAGGTATGGAGGGTGGGGGTGGGAATAGTCCTTCTCTTCTTTCAAATCTCTTCTCCCTCCAGGATACTTTCAAATCTCTTCTACCTCCAGGATACTGCCAATTTCCTTCTCCCAGTCTGTTCCCCCCAACACATACTAAATTGCCCTGGGTACCTCTGTGGTCAATGACAATGCTCAGACAGGGGTGTTGACTTTCCAGTTTCGGGGGGGGAGGCTGGGCCGCAGGAGCTGCTATGCTTAAAAGAACTGGGGCCCAGTGACGTCACAGGGAGGGGCTAGTGTGTCAAAACTCACTTTGCTCAGTTTGCCATATTTGCTGGGGGGAGGGAGGGGAGTGACTGCTGTGCGAGTGGGAATCTTTTGCTTGTAGAGGCTGTAATTCTTCCTGAAGACATGCCTTCCTCTCTCCCAGAGGAACATCCTTGAGACTATGGTGCCAGCTTGTACTTGTAGATAACAGGGTCGTATATTCCCCTACAAGGAGTTGGGATGGCAACAGCTAAGTGGAACAAATGTGACGTGTGATTGGTACGGGGGTTGTTTGAATTATCTATATGTGGCCAGGTACGCACCAAATTCGTCAGTTCTAACACAGTACTGTTCTGAACCTTCAATATATTACAATAAACATATCACTGCCAAAGAGAGTGTTGTTGAGAGTAACTTGACCAGGAGTCTGACACAGTGACATCACAGGCCATTGTCACTATCTATGGAGGTGGAGCAATGTGGAATTTAAGAAGGGGCTCCCCAGGGAACACCTGGAACCCCCTTTAGCAATGCTTCTGGGCTGGGCTAAACCCAGGAAAAGGTGGGAGTTTGCCGGTGGTTATTGTGGTATCTGAGCGGTCTCGTACTGTGTCCTTTTTTAAAATTCACTTTTAAAATACTCACGTTAAGATCTGCAAATATGCATACCATATGCATAGGACAAACAAATGGTCACAAATTTGACAGTAAGGAAGGCAATACAGAAAAGCCTGTAGGGGAACATTTTAAAAGTTTTCCTGGACATTCATTTTTAACAGGGGTCTTGTTCTGCCTTATTCATAAGGGTGACTTTGTACTGAAATTTACTAAATTATGGCATCACAGGTGCCTTTGTTTGGTAAATGCATGGCTGAAGTCTCTGAGCCGGGGCAGAATACCAAACTGCTTTGCGCTCAGTTTCTGAGCAATGTACAGTGTTCAGAATAGCAGCAATCTTCTTCTCACTTCAAACTCATATCCTACAAGTGAGTACAAGGACATTTTGAGGCAATTCAAACAGTGTACATAGCCATGATGACCCCATAGAAAACTCACAGTTATGCCAGCTAGGATTTTGTATACCTTGCCTTCTTAGTATATTTCTTAGACACTCCACCTTAAAAACACAGACATTCAGAACAAATTATTAATAAAACAAATCACATAATTAAGCTAATAGCAAATTACTGCATTCCTGTGCATGGTTAATTTCTGCTCTTCAGGTTCAACTTGCAAAACACATTTGACTTCAACAAATGATCTTCAGACTGCTGAAATACAAGAAGAAGAAGAAGAAGAAGAAGAAGAAGAAGAAGAAGAAGAAGAAGAAGAAGAAGAAGAAGAAGAAGAAGAAGAAGAAGAAGAAGAAGAAGATCAAACCCAGTTCTCCCAGATTGGAGTCCGCGCTCTTAACCACTACACCAAACTGGCTCTCACCAGTTTGATTCCCCACTGTACCAGAAAGGGCTTTCCTCTTTCTAATTACAAATATGTCCATGGCAAATTGAATGGAATGGTGTACTGAAAACAATTCAAAGGAAAATATCAAAATTCTGAAGGAGGAGAAAGTATGTATAAAAAAATAGGAGGGGTAGCAATGTTAATCATGTAATCCCTGCTGCTTCTAAATTTGCAGAGTGGAATGACAGTCCCTGGGAATAGGGTCAGTGCTCTGGGACTGAAATGACAGCCCCCAGAGTGGAATGAGGGTCTGTAGGAAGAGAATCAGTGCTCTTGGACTGGAATGACAGGTCGCAGAGTGGAATAACAGCCCCTGGGAGCAGCAGAAGTGTTCCAGGACTGGAATGACAGCCCTCAGAGTGGAATGACAGTCCCCAGGATTAGCACAAGTTTTCTGGGACTTGAATGACAGTCCCTGGGAGTTGCAGAAGTGTTCTGGCACTATCATTCCATTCTGAGTGCTGTCATTGTAGTCCGAGAACACCTCTGCTACTCTCAGGAGCTTTCATTCCACTTTGTGACCTGTCATTCCAGCCCCAGAGCACAGATTCTATTGCTAGGGTTCATCATTTCAGTCTGGGGGCTGTCATTCCAGAGTAGCCTACCTGGCCCCAAAGATCTTAATGGAAAAACCATTCTGCATTTTCTTTGCAACTTTTTTTGTGCTTCACTGTATTTCAGTGGAGCCCATGCAAGTCAATTGGCTTTCCTGAAGCCCATTATCTCCAGTTGTTTCCAATGGGCAATCCTGTCATTCCTTTTAGTACATTCCAGTAGGCTGCCCCTTTGAAACTGTACCATACCACTTTAAGTAACAGCAAAAGGAAGAACATGAACATGTACAGAGTGTACATTCCTTGCCAATGCTCTCTCTGGGCTGCACACAAGGCAAAAGGAAATTTTAAAAGGCTTCTGATTTGTATGTCCCCCCCCCCATCTTGTTCAGGTAGATGGGCTTTACCATTTAAAAATGAAATGGAAAATGAAAGAAGAGCTTAGGAGTGCCCACCTACCACCATGAAAAAAACAACAACTGTTCTCAATCAAGATAAAAAGACCCAAGTAAAATAAAGTGCAAACATACTTTCCGCCCAGATGTAAATTTGAGCCCAGCAAGTATGTTGGGCCCAACAGAAGCTTCACAGTCTGACTGTTGGGTGGAACCAGCCAGGATTAAAGACTATAATTTATTTCCCAACAGATACCAAGCATATTCAAGGACTGATATATTCTGGATACCAAAAACCTCAGTTATTAACCTAGAGTGCAAAGATACAACTGAAAATCTGATGGATCCAGCCACAAGAGACCTTCCAGTTGCAAGGAATGTTATTAAATCTTTTTCCCTGCCCAGCTTTTTCTGTCTCCCTAAATACTCTCTAGCGTTTGATACCTCCCTGCTTGGAGAAGGGAGGGAGAGAGGGGGATGTTTAACCATCCCATTGTCTACCCTGCTAGCTCAGTTAGCATTTGTAAGAAGGTGGGCCTGGAAGGTCATCACACAGAGACTTCCTTCTTTCCAGCCCAGAGGAAAAATCCCACACAGGGTTTTTAATTCAATACTGTCTGGCACTGATTGCCTGGGGGAGGCTAATTTCTTCCTGGAAAAATTCAGGGAAGGGCCAAGCCCCCGAGCCCCTCTGTAGTTAATGCCTATGCCCTGAGAGGGAGCGGGGTCCCCTCCTTGGTCAGAGCTGGGAGAGTGGTCTCCTCACCAGCGCTCATCTCAGCATGAGAGATGCGGGTTGAGTGATGAAGGTATTCCTTACACTTTGTCAGGCTCCTTTGTCAGGTCACACCACAGGGCTTCATAAGAAGATAACTGCTTATTAGTGGATCCAGTACTAAAGAACAGGTGTACAGCTTGTGTCAGGAATGGCCGTCAGTACTAGGGCCTCTGACTTATAGTGAAATCAAACATTCCCCCTGTAAGCATGAGCCAATGGATATAACTCGCGCGCATGGCAAAGCAAGCGGGCATAACTTTCCCAGCTGTGTAAACTGAAGCTGGAACATCTACAAGGTCAAGCATAAGATAGCACACAGTATCTGAGCAGGAGAGAGCTGAGAATGAGAAGGAGGGTACCCCTCCACATTCCAGATCTATGACAGGGCTACCTGACAGGTATAATGCTGTAAAGTCCATTGCCCAAAGCAGCCATTCTCTCCAGGAGAACTGACCTTGGAGATCTCCAGGTGCTGCCTGGAGGCTGGCAATACTAAGGGGAGGGCCAGACCTGTAGATTTGAGGGGTAGAGCCTGGGGAGGGGAGGGTTTGGGGTGCTGAGGGACTTTAGCAGTGTATAATGCCATAGAGTCCACTGCCTAAAGCAGCCATTGTAATAGCTGGGAAATTTTCTGTAGGGGAAATGATGTGCAGTGGCTGGGGAACATGGTGATTTCTGGGAGATCTCCATGCCCCACAGGGAGATTAGCAACTCCATTGACTGTTTAAGGGAAGATTGGGATATGTATTTTGGCAACTCCAATGACAGTTTAAGGGAAGATTGGGATATGTATTTTACATCAGGACACATTCAGTGACTCCCAACAGCAACAGCAAACTGTTTAGAATGTTAGAGGCAAAGGCCAATCAGGCTGCATATGCAAATGACCTCTGTGTTCTGACTGGCTATTGGGGGGAGAGGAACAGCAAACTGTCTAGAATATTGGAGGCGAGACTCAGGCAACACAGCCAGTGGATAGGGACATTTTCTGAGTGACAGATCAGGAGAGTGCCACCACCAAAACAGGATTATTATACAGAGAGATTTGCACTTTTGCATTTAATTCTAAGAAAATAAAAACTAAACTAAACGTTTTAACCATAAAACACAATGAAATGATTGTAGAAGATATAGGAGATATAAAGGTAAAAGTTTCCCTTGCTCGAAAGCCAGTCGAATCCAACTTAAGGATGCGGTGCTCATCTCTGTTTCCAAGCCGAAGAGCCAGTTCTGTCTGAAGAACTTTCCATGGTCATGTGGCCAGCATGACTAGACGCTGAGGTGCACAGAACGCTGTTACCTTCCCACCAAAGTGGTACCTAGTTATCTACTTGCAATTTCTTTCTTTTGAACTGCTAGGTTGGCAGGAGATCACACACACACACACACACACACACACACACACACACATGTAAGGCACTGTATGCAGCCAGTCCTGTTAGTCTTTCAGGTGCTACTGGACTCTTGCTCTTTTCAACTGCTACAGACAGACTAACACATCTTGATCGAAGTCCTGAAAACAGGAAGGCTGGTAATTCTATGGGTTCTGTCTGAAACAGAAAAGTTAAGAGGGCGGAATGTTCAAATGACAGTTGGGAGTGTCAATTGAATACATTAATATAGCCACAGACACATTGGCCTTACACTGTATGTCTCCAGTACAGGGGATATCTGATGTTAGTACAATAATTCATGGTGTGATATTATCTGCCTTTTAAAAAGTTTACAAGCCATGTGATACAATTAGGGATGCTGCTTTATTTCTCAGCAGTAGTGATTTGACCTTTAATTAACAGTTCCTTCCTGCTATGACTATTCATGGGATGGCCTAATTTTTTTGTGGTCACTAATGCTGAATATGTGCATTATAACATGTATTTTGGATTGCTTTGCAAAAATTAACAATATTTTCAGCAGGCTTTTTCTTTGCAGACATATGTTAATTATTATTTCCTCATGTTCACAGTGTTTTGCACAAATGCATATGTTCAATATTACTAAACGTTCATTTCTGAAATGTATGTTGTATGCATATTGACTCTTGTGTGTCTATGCTTTTTAAAACTTTCTTCTACCCACAATTACACAGATTCAAGTGGGGGATATCAGCTCATAAATATACATTACAAGATATATCAATCAAACATAGCTGATTGTGACGACCCCTTAACTGGGGAGGTCTGGTTTTACTTTAAAATTGTTATGTTTTGTTCAACTGGGGATATGGCTGCCACCAGGAAATTTAAGGCTTTCCAAACCTTTTACTATAATATTTCTATCACTGGGTAGGTAGGTCGAGGTTTTAGGCTTTCATGAAGGTCTATGTATTTTCTGAGGAAGTATGTCTTTCAGAGCTGGCAGACTTAAATAAACAGAGGCATACAGACTGAGCAAAGACTGGGAGATACACTGCACACATAATGGCTCCATTTGAATGGCATTTCACTAATTAGTTACTTGATTTTTGAGTTCTCCGTCTCCTTTTTCTCCCAAGAGATCCGTGGATACATATTAATCCATTGTTCCAGAAACATTCTGAAAATAAATATTCCCCACTGAAGTCTCTTTAATCACACGTCACTGTAAATAATTCCATTTACACGTTTGCGAATATAGGAAAGAACTTCTGTAGAAATGCATGTCACAGTTTCCTGATTCCATAGTCTTGTGCAGTGGGGTCATTGGTTATCCTCTCCTGAAATACACTTTCACACAGAGAACCAGTCCCTGGCAATTCAGGACATTCAAGAGTTAATCCTTTGAACATGATTACAAAGCTGTCCTGCGATGAAGGACAATTAGTTATTTCATTTCCTGGGGGGGGGAAATGCTTTATTAAAGCGGCAGGTGTACAGTGGCATAATCAGAAACAGAGTGCCTTGCAAATGTGATGTGCTGGGCTCCTGCAAGCAACTTCCATGCAGAGGATCTGTGTGCTTCTCAAAGTTACTTGATAGTGCTTTTGCAGCAAACATGATATTCCAGTGTGGTGCTCAAATGTTAAACCAGAGGAAGAACACCTCCACATTTCACATCCTCGCCTCCCTTCTGTCCACCTCCTTTTCTCTGGCCTCCACAGCCTCTAGATCAAAACAGTGAGGTGCTAGAATAATGGGCAGCTACAAATAATAGCCAATGTTAAAGTTAGATTTCTAATAATGGTATGGTAAATTAGCATGGGAGGGGTGCCATGGCATAGCCCAGTCTTGTCAGATCTCTGAAGCTAAGCAGGGTCAGTATTTGGATGGGAGGCCATCAAGGAAGACTCTGCTAAGGAAGGTGTGAGGTATCCTCCTCACTCTGGTAAAGGGGACCTATATGACCTATCATCCCCTTACCTTTTATCTCAGGGGCCCAAACCTTTCCTGACAGATATAAGAGAATGGCACTGATAGCGTGGTTTTAAATAAAATAAATAAGATTTATTCTTTAGAGAAGGGTAGGGAAATGGGAAAATGGTTTTACATTTTTTATCTGAACTAAACAGTTGGCAGCCAGCCAGTTTCTGCTATGAACTCTATTAACACTGTTGAAGGCTTCTTAAAAGTCAGCTAGAGATAATAAGAACAATAAACTCTCTAAGATATTTCTTTGCAATACGCTGGCAGTTGTAATGTTACAGATCATATACAATGTATTGCTTTAAGAGTATGCATTTGATAGTTTAACACAAATTCTATCTTTAAAAACTATTGTTCTTGTTCTAGAGTCTTTTCTTCCTGAGTTTCTTCATTTCCTTGGGTTTAGGGGCGGCTGCTCCTTTCTCCGATTCTGATGATTCTGGTGATGTGGAAGTAGTGCTTTTTGAATCCTGTGAGTAGGATTCTTCTTCTTCATCTTCTTCTTCCTCCTGATCCGGTTTAGAGTTCTTTTCTTTCTTTTTATATTTCAAATTAAACATTTTGTTGGAAGATAAACTTATATTTCTGTTTTGTGGACTTATACTAGCTAACACCACACATGGACTTGTGCACACATTTACCCATAGGCAGAGAAACGCTGTTTGAATCACTTGTAGTGAGAATACACAGAGCTGTACTCAGCCTTCATTTTATGCTAATGGAAGTTAGCCAGCATACAGACAGCTCATATGGCTGAGGGGAAGAAGCACACAGCCATTGTTAGCACAATCCACAGCTTAAAAGGTACAAGTAATCCTCCATCGCCAAAGGGACCCTGTGGCGATTTCATGTTTATCTGTGTGTGTGTGGCTTTAAAAGTTTGGTTTGTATGGCTGTGTGATGATAATCTAGAATGCTGGACTCAGACAAGTAATATGACTGGTGAGTGACAGAATGTTTTGGAATGGATGCTGTGTGGATGATTTGAATGTCTATCAGAGTTTAGACAGTTAAGCAGTTTTGTTCAGATTTCTGTGAGAGAAGCAGAAGAGGAGTTAAGTTCTGTCTCTGAGTTGAAGGAGACTCATCCCTGTGTGTGAAAAGAGAGACATTTAGTTCTGTGTTATAAAAGTTACAATTGAAAGCTGAGAGTCTAGGAAAAAAGTACAGTGAAAAGTGTTACAAAGTTGCCTATGAAAAATCCCTGTCAGTAGAGAGAAGCTTGTGAGAGACACTAAGCCATTGTTCAAATCATTCCCAGTACTGTTTACATTGTTTACCCTCGTGTTTATACTTTCATTAAATAAATCCTATTTACTTCAAGTATACCAGCTCAGTAAAGAATCCTTCCTCAGACCACATAGACCTTCATGAAAGCCCAGACCCTCGGTATACCTACCCTGTGAGAAATATTATAGAAAAAGGTTTGGAAAGCCTAAATTTTCCTGGTGGCAGCCAGATTACCCTACAGAGTAAAACTGAAAGAACATTTTAAAGTAAAACTGGACCTCCCCAAATAAGAGGTCGTCACAGACCCGATGTCACGTAACCCAGGAAGGGAATCTACATCTGAGGGGTAGCCTCTTCCAACCATCTCTCACTCTCTCTCTCTCTTCCAGACCCCAACTGCCTAACTGACCAGACCTTTCCCCCTCCTGTTGCCATGGAGGCGGCTCACCAATCACAGTGAGCCTCTGCCACTGCCTACATTCAGACTGTTTTCACTCACCAATGGCAAACCACCTCTGCTTCTCAGTGGCCTTAAGAGACGTTTACCAGGGTCATCGTAAGTTGGTTCGATGATAGCACTGATGTACATCGATTAGCCTGGGTGGGGGTTGTTAATCTGTTAATATGATTACTGCGTTTCCAATGGTGGCCGTGTTGGTCTACAGTCGAACAGCTAGATTCAAGTCCAGTAGTACCTTGGACAAATAAACCAAAAAAGACAAACATGTGGGTTCTAGATCAAGCTTGAACTCTCCCTAGAAGCTAGGGTTGTCAAGTCCCCCGGGGGGACAGGGGGTTGCCCACTCGATAAGCCCAGATCCAGCCGGCCAAGATCCAGCCACCAGGGGGAACCCCCACCCCCAAAATGCCGGGATCGCAGGGATCTGCCCGGTGCGATAACATCACCCAGAGGTGACGTCATCATGCTGGGCACATCGCGTGGGGGGGGGGAGAGAGACACTTTCTCATTCAAGGGAAAACTCTATGTTTTCCCCTTGGATGATAGTGGCTCCACCCCAACATGCCCGATGTGATGATGTCACTTCCGGGTGATGACATCGTGGCACGTGCGCAAAGTGGATGCACCAAGGATGTCCTGAAAAGGGGCCGGGACTCCCCCAACAGAAAATAAAAGTAAGACCTGGCAACCCTACTAGAAGCAAAAATGATTAAACTGAGGCTATCGGGCTTTGGGCACATGATGAGAAGACAACAATGTTAGGAAAAGTTGGAGGCAGCAGGAGAAGAGGAAGATCCAACAGGAGATGGATCGACTCCATCAAGGAAGCCACCATGAGCAAGACTATTAAGGATAGGAGGTCATTTTGGAGGTCATTCATTCACAGGGTCACCATAATTTGGAAATGACTAGACAGCACTTAACACAGAGAGACGACAACTCAGAGACTAACAAGATTTTCTGTTATAAGATTTTGAGAGCAATCCTATGTTGGTCTAATCAGAATCCTACTCAAGTCGACCATATGGAGCTTTCTCCCAGGGAAATGTTCTTAGGATTGCATGGTTAGAGAGTCATGTGACGATGAATATAATTAGTTACTATGCAAAGGACTTGGTGTTTGGTTCAGAGGTCACCTCTTGTGCTGCGCACAGCAAGGGCAGTATTGCTCTGTTCTGAATTCCTGAAGCGTCTCCAAAATTCTTTTTTCTTCTTCCTTTTTGTTTTTTTTTACATATAGATACTATTGATCTGTTCATTATTGTTTTTAACTGCCTTTTTAAAGTGTTTCCATTCTTCGGGATGATTTTCCACTCTGTTTTTTCTTTCCTTTAAAGAATGCAAGTTTAATAACAAATGAACCGCACCAATTTAGACATGGCCTTCCTCATCCATCACTGAGACAGGGATCTTCTTTTTTACCTGGATGGGGAATGACGGATTGGTAAAGTGAATCTTCCATTAGTCTTCATTATTTTAGCTGGGCACTAATCCAGCTGCCTTTATTGGAATGAAAATGGCTGAAGAACTCTTCCATACAGTTCTTTTCTCTTTTTAATATTTCAGCCCCACCCACCCCCACCCCGGTTTGGCTTCCTCCGTTGAAAATGAGCCCAAGTATCCACTTTTCAGATGAAATCTGTGAATTATACAGTCTTGGATAGAAGGTATTGGCTCCACTCTCACTTCCAAGGTGGAAGTGCAGTTAATAGGGTTGCCAAACTCCTGGTGGGGCCTGGATGCCTCCCGCAATTACAGCTGATACCCAGATGACAGAGATCAGTTCCCCCAGAGTTCCCCTGCTTTGGAGGGTGAACTGTATGGCTTTATATCCTGCTGAGGTCTCTCCCTTCCCCAAAGCCCACCCCCCACAAGTTCCATCCCCAAATTCTCTGGGAATGTCCTAACCTGGAGTTGGCAACCCAAGTCAAATCCAAAACTCATAGATCCATAGAATCGTAGAATCACAGAGTTGGAAGAGGCCATAAAATGCAAGACCAGCCTAGAGCATCCCTGAGAAGTGTTTTTCCAGACGCTGCTTAAGACTGTCAGTGAGGGGGAGCTCACCACTTCCCTAGGCAGCTGATTCCACTGTTGCACAACTCTTACTGTAAAAAAGGTTTCCCTAAGATCCAGCCAGTACCTTTCCTCCCTTAATTTAAACCCATGATTGGGAGTCCGATCCTCTGTTGCCAACAGGAACAGCTCCCTGCCCTCCTCCAAGTGACAGCCCTTCAATTACTTAAAGAGAGCAATCCTGCCCCCCCCCTCAGCCTCCTCTTCTCCAGACTGAACATTCCCAAGTCCTCAGCCTTTCCTCAGAGGGCTTGGTCTCCTGGTCCCCAATCATCTAGTTCCCCATTGATAGACCACTGGGAATGTATGAGGGTTTGGAGGACACACTCAGCTCTCTGTGGAATGTAGCTGAAGGAAGATCCCCCTCCCCAGCATCCTTCACCCTGATGTGCTAAGAAGAATTCTGGGTGACAGGGCCCTGAGGGTCTGAGCCAGCCACACATCCCATTGGGTTCACAGACTGCTGTTGCCCATCTCGCAAGAGGCAGCAGCTGTGCACAATAGACCTTGAGAAGGGGTGTTGGAATATCCAAGGTCTATAGTGTACCTACTTGAAGAAGATCAGAAAAACAGCCTATAGGGGACACCTGAAGGACTGCTAGTTAGCATAGCTAGATTAGGGGTTTCCCACAATTTCAAATTATGTCCTTTCCTGATTGGCTCTTTGGAGACTTTCTGCTCCAGCTGAGCCCTCCTCTTTCATTTCTCGCTCATACCGCAGTTAGTCAGTTAAGCTTCTCTCCCTCTTCTCTGCTCTATCAGAGTATATTTCTTCTTTAATAAACCAGGACCGTGATCACACGCAGTAGTTACCTTGGAAGTCCGACGATTGACAGGCAGATTTTATGGGCGCGTTCACACCAGCACATCTGGCCAGCATCCCACACCCATCAGAGACCCGTAGGAGGCAGCCAAAGAAGCGCAGTTAAAAACCACTAGGTAAACTGCACTATCAAGCGACAGTGCGACAGCCGAGGACGGAGTTCCCGGGGTGATCGCCCCAGCGTGCTCCGATGACATCATTGAGTCCTTGAGGAAGCAGGCTGGCATCACTGAGCCCTTGAGGGAGCAGGCTGCAAGGTAAATGCTCCGCTTCACCCACCGTTGTGTGGGATCACACAGTGGCGGGTCAACTTACCACGCCACAGATAGCCTCCCTCCCCCCGCGCATTTACTGCCACGTCTGACCGGGACCCAAGTTATTTTCTTTAAACAGTTGGTGCTCCTTTCCTCTGCATGTTTAAACTCTACTAATTTTAAGTACCCCTCATTCGGGATCCAGATATTTCTCCATCAACATCATCATTCTGTTTCCAGGGTTTGGCATGATGTGGAGCAGGGTCCTCTGATGCACCTCCACACCACAACCTTTCTGACTATGGATCTGCCAGCAACACCTCTTCCTTTTAGGCACCACAGCCCACTTCCTGTCATAAGAACCAATGCCTCCTTTTCATTAATGGCCTTAAAGTCATCATCAAAACACACAGTCTGAAACCTCGCTGAGAAAGCAGGGAACAGGAATATGATGAGCTTGTAGTAGTCCTTCTGTTGGTGTGGCAGGCCCTTCTACCACTCTCTTCCACCTCCCTCCTTGCTCCTTCAGCTGCAACCCTTCCCCCTCCCCGAAATGGTGTCTGGAGCCAGTGTTTCCCATGCACAGCGACGAGGGTTGCCAACCTTCAGGTGGAGATCTCCAGCTGATGGGGATCAGTTCTCCTGGAGAAAATGGCCACTTCGGAAGGTGGACACTAGGGCATTATACCCCACTGAAGTCCCTCTCCTCCCCAAACCTCAGTCTCCCCAAACTCCACCCCCAAACTCTTCTCAACCTGGAACTGGCAGCCCTAACAGCGACTCTTGCTTGCGTCTGTTGACCCATTGGTAGTGTGCAGATGAGGCAGAGGGTCCTTTGGGCAGTTGGGTATAGCAGAAATGCTGTGATTCCCCCAGTCTTATTCTCCCTCCCTGCTAGCCCTGCAGAAGAAAGAGTAGGAAACCCTGCAGGGCCAGGCCTCTCCCAAGGGCTGCTGGCAGGTCAGGCTCACCTGTTTCTCAGGGCTTGTCCAGATGGATGAAGTCATGAATGTAAACAGGCCTGACCAGCACTGTAATGATTCCTTATTTTATGAGAGTGTGTGTGCCTTTTAAATGTTTGGTTGAAGTGTGGTGATAAGCAGACTAGAGTAATTGAGAGAAACAGATGTGCTGTGATTGGTGGATGACAGTGTAGGAGGAGTTTTTGAAGTGAATCTGTGTGGGTGAATGAGAGTGTCAGTTATGAAAGTCAGTTGGAATTGTTCAGTTGGTGTTCAGTCAGTGAGGGTTATTATAATGTGTGAGATCTCAAAGAGGGCAGTAGATAGGTCCTTAGCCTGAGTGGCTGACTCTAAAGGAAAGAGAGAATCCTGTTAATGTTGGAACTGAGAGTCAAGCAAACAAAACTAAAG
>NW_015172555.1:1952442-1976709 GCF_001447785.1 Gekko japonicus
TCCTTAGCCTGAGTGGCTGACTCTAAAGGAAAGAGTGAATCCTGTTAATGTTGGAACTGAGTGTCAAGCAAACAAAACTAAAGGGGGGAAAGGCTGTGTGTGTGATACATTTGAACATCACATTTACAAGTCCCTTTATCCTAAACAGTCACAGAATGACCAACCTCATATTTTGTCCTTAGTTCAATAAATCATCTTTTGTTTAAGTTATCCCAGAATTGAATTCAATCCTTCCTCAGGACCACACAGGTCCCTGAAAGGCCTAGACCCTGGGTTACTTTACCAATAAGAAGAACAGAGAGGTTTGGAAATCCTTAAATTCCTGGTGGCAGCCGAATCTACCTAGTTTAATAAAGCAAAGAGCACATTTAAAGGGAAAACCAGTCCTCCCTAATAAGAGGATGCCACAAGCACCCTTTCCTGGCCCTCTATAATCCATATGTGGCCTTTTCTTTGGGAGTGAAGGGTGGGACCTGAGAGAGAGCAGGTGGGTGGGAGTAAAAGGCAGAAAGCAATATCAGTACAAAATTTCTTCCATTTTGTCATAAACAAACTCAAATCTGAATCATATTAACAGGAAATGAGAACAGAAAACCAGTCCTGATGCATGAGACCCAGGCCCATCCAGATGTCTCTGGAAAATGCTGGGAAGAGCTGGGCAAGAGGAAGCAACAGACCTTCCTCGCAGGGGCCTCTCGACTGCTGGCATCAGGTATCCAACTGCTTCTGAAAATGGAGGTTCCACTGAAACATCACAGACACTGCCATAGAGATTCCTCCTCCATTAACTTCTTTCCTGATATACTTTAAACTAGCAACCATTTTCATGTCTTGTGGCTCCTTCTTGGCCCATTCCATTCTCTGCACACACACATACCCCAGTGATGCAAGTTCTTGGTGTAAACAATTGCAAGAGGCATGGCCTCTGCTGTGCAAGACATTAGATGCTGCTAAGGCAGCTTACAAGAAGCAGACCGATAGAGGAAGGGTGGAGGGTTGGGCTCTACGGCCTGGGGATCTGGTGTATGTGTCTACTAAAAACATAAAATTGCTGCATCCTAGTAGAAAGTTGGGGTGGAAATTCATAGGGCCTTTTAAAGTCCGGAAAATCATCAATGATGTTGCTGTAGATGTTGAATTGCCAAAGAATTTAAGGTCCTTGCATTCTGTATTTCATTTCAGCCTTCTGAAAAAAGACAATGGGTCCTGCCAATGGCGGGGAGAACGGCTGCCTCCACCCCCCATCCTAGTGGACAGAAAAGAACATTACGAGATATCTTGTATCTTGGACTCTAAGCTGAAACGTGGCAAAGTGTTCTATCTGGTTGAATGGAAAGACTTTGGGCCCCAGCACCTCGAGTGGGTGGAAGTAGGGGATATTCGGGCCCCTCACATGCTCAGGAGGTTTCACCGAGAGTTCCCGGAGAAACCGGGAGATCCCCCGGAATGACCGGGAGATTGAGGTTGGGTTAAGTGGGAAGCTGGTTTTCAAGGGGGCAGTATGTCAGCAAGCTGCCAAATGTTTATTATTGTCCGTATAGTCCTCTCTACATTGTTCCCCCCCCTCCATAGATGCACTCAGGTCGTCATGCGCACATCTCCCCTGTTGCTCTGCATTCCTTTCAGTATACGCCAGCCATGCTTTGATGTAACGTTATCTAGCCAAGGCCACAGGTGGAAGAGCAAGTGAGCTTTGCTTTGTCTGTAATTAGTAGAGACTGTGTAAATCACATGATTATTTATAATAAAGTAGCAGTTGCTTTCCCAAGGTTTAGGCATGCAAGAAACCCTTTGGCCACGCGCGGGAACCATGTTTATTGGCTGTAATGATTATGAACTTGCTTTACCCTTTCTGGCTCTCTGAGTTCTCGTTATTCTGAACAGTGACCTGTTCAAGTGCTTCATGGCTTCAATAAAGTAAAACCTTCTTGCAAGTGTGTACTATGTTGTTTGCTGTGGGGACCTGACACCAGACCAGTGTTCCCTCTAAGCTGAGTTCGTGGGAGCCAGCTCACAGTTTTTCAGCCTCCGGCTCACACGTTTTTGTCTTCGCTCAGGAGAGATGGCTCCAGAGCAAACTAATTTATGCAGTCGCCAAATTGCTCGCTCACAACTTTAATGCCAGTAGCTCACAAAGTTGAATTTTTGCTCACAAAACTCCACAGCTTAGAGGGAACATTGCACCAGACCACAAAGATCAGTTCCCCCTGGAGAAAATGGCTCTTTTGGAGGGTGGAGTCTATGGCGTTATACCCCTCGGAGGTCCCTCCCCTCCCCAAACTCAGCCCCCCACAGTCGCCACCCCCAAAACCCCAGGAATTTTCCAGTCCAGACTTCGCAGCACTATAGACAGGGAAGCCCCTTTCCTCACTCCAGAAACACACAGGCCACAGAAGTTTCTGATACCCTTGTGAGTGACAACCCTGTATGCTCAGAGGAACTTGGGGAAGTGAAAAGGATATCATTATAAATTAAAAATTAATAGTTACATCAATAGTTATATTGCTGGATAGGCACATGTCTGGGCTGGTACGTGGCATACAATCAGCCACTGGCTCTTTTGCTTGATGGTCAATGTGGCTCACTGTCAACCAGAGTGAATGAAACTGATTTAATGAGTTGCCAAAGCCACGACACCCTTTTTGACAACAGTTTCAAGCATTAGGTGTTGACATCTGTTTTCTTCCAGTTTTGTGGGTTAGCAAAGCAATACCAGTAGGGATAGATTCTTCACCAGTGAACAAATCCAAAACCCATTGTGATGTCAACTCGGAACCTTGCCTGCATGGTCGGTTGGGTGGCCAGTCCAGGCTCAACAGTCAACTGACACTTGGACTAACATCCACCTGCTGGGAAAATCTATATTTCAGTTTATCAAATACTTCAGAGCAGCCACCAGAATAATGGCTGAGAAAATGGTAAGGAAGATTTTGACTCTGTCTACAGGGTGAGAGGCTGAGGGAGAGATATGCACAGAAATGCAACTAGTATAGGTGGAAGGCCAGAGAGATTTGGCTGGCCAAAGGGACCAAATCTCAAATGGCAGCCTCGGGTGGTAAAATATTCTTATAAATCAGTTACATCATTAGATCTTATCTTATAAATCAATTTCATAATTTGAGAGTACCCATGTTCTACTGATCTGGTGTTCTACTGCAGATCATATTAGATAGGTGACAATAAAAGAATTGTGCAGTAAAACAGTTAGCAATTAGGTGCCCTTTAAGTGTAGTTGGTAGTCTGACCCAGATTTTTTAAAAGAAAAATGCCACAAATGGGCCTTTCTTCATCACTAGACTTTCAATAGGGCTTTTCTCTTTTTGCTCGTCATCCGTTTTCCTGGATTTACGTTGGTGATTCTGAGGATATCTTCCAAGAAACACCAGATGCTGGAGAGGCACAAGGAGTATGGGGCATGGTGAGGGAAGAAGTGGAAGGAGGGCAGCTGGCCCTCTCCATCATGCCTAGATCTGGCCACCCTGGGGACCTTTTGCCTGGCATTTCAATGACAATTCCTACCAGATTTGGATACCTGGGAAACAGATGGGGAAGAGAATGGGGAGGAATTGTTGGGAGATGGTCTCCCGGTGGGCCTTCCAGCCACAGAAATCATTAGTAGCTCCAAGCTACTAATTTGTCTCACCTATCTGGGGTACTTTTTAAATGCTTTGTATGCCAGTGGTTATCTTGACATCTGACCTCCATGCTCACTTTGGGTCCTCCTTGGAGAGGAAAGTAGGGTGTAAATTAACAAATAAATGAAATATGCATTCTTGTGAAGAAGAAGCCAGCTGTGATGATTCTGAGAAGGGTCTTAATTAAACCTCCTCTGGACATTTTGGTCTTGCAGCTGCAGCAGCAGGGTGTGGGAGAGGAAGAGGAGAGTCCTAATGGTGTGCTAGAAGGTGCTGCAGAAAGGCCTTGGGTTTGTGACACCCAGGAGGTTTTGTCCTCTGCCGAGTGAGAGCCAGGAAGAAAACCTGGAGTGTAGCAAACGAGGTGAGTCTTGAAAGGAAAGACAGATGCTGGACAAATAACCAGAGGCACAGGTTGGTTTAGGGGTTGGAGGAATGAGAGAAGAATCAGAGGTCCATGTTCAGAGAATGAATGAGAGGGCAACTTCCAGAAGGACACCAATTTTCCTATGAAGCTGTCTGATGCAGCATCAGAGTGTCCATTCCCATAGTCTTCTTGTCTCCTTACACTGGTAGGAGCGCTCCCAGAACTTGGGCAGAGAAAGCTACTCCCCAGCTCCTGGGATCCCAATGATGCCTGAGTTAGACCTTCTGCAATGCAGAGTGTGATCCCCAGGGTCACCACGTTAGGGACTCCTGGTGTAAATGAACTAGATAAGAAATAGATGAAATGAAATATGCATTCTTGTTCCTTTGTGAGGAACAAGCCAACTGTGACGATTCTCAGGAAGGTCTTAAATTAAATCTTTTCTGGACACTTTGGCTTTGCAGCTGCAGCAGCAAGATGTAGAGGAAGAAGAGGAGGCCCCTCCGGACAGTCGAAACAAGGCAGTGGAAGAGGATGTGGTCATCATAAATGTGGTGAGTCTTCAAAGGAGAGACAGAAAAGCTGGTTGGTTTAGGGGCCAGGGGGAATGAGAGAAGAATTCAGTGGTCCTGTTAGTCTTGGAGACTGAAAAATGAGAAACTAGAGCAAACAGACATTGGCTGAATCTGCATTTGTCCTTCCCACCGGTGTCCCAGCCTTTTGACTCCGTCTTCAAAAAAGCTGTCTACATTTGGTGTCATTTTCACACCTCAACAGTGCTAGCATACTTTTGCACATCCACATATGTTTATTGCCCTTTCGGGGGCGGCTCCACTGTCATTGCACCTCTGCACTGCTTTAAAAGAATCTTCTCCAAACAACATTCAAACAAGCATAGAGAAAGACGGCATCACAGAAGCATGACCAGGCCCGTAGCCTGCGTGGGGCCCAGGTGGAGTTAGACCTCTGCTCCGCCTCCACTCCTACCCGCGCTGCGGTTCCTGGTCAAAGGACTCCACATGGCTGCCTCTACTACATTGCTCGTGCTCTGCCAGAACCCACCCGCTTGTGGACCTTGAGTAGGGTGAGTGGCTGCTGCCCGTGCTCCACTCTGAGCCTCCACCACCCTCCAGCTTGCTGCCTGACCATCTCCCGTCCCAGTCCCACCGGCAGCTCCCATTCCCCACTGAAAGACAAATACCTGAGCTCGCTCTCTGTGTCTGTGTGTGTGTGTGCGTGTGTGTGTGTGGGGGGGATGTTTCGGGTGTGGGGGGGGCGGGATTTCGGCGGCTCTGGGTTCAATGTGCCCAGCATCGAAAACAAAAGGAAAGTGTCCCCAGCAGAGCTGAGTGGCTGCTGCCCGTGCCCCACTCTGAGCCTCCACCACACGCCAGCTTGCTGCCCGACCATCTCCCGTCCCAGTCCCACTGGCAGCTCCCATTCCCCGCCAAAAGACAAATACCTGAGCTCGCTGTGTGTGTGTGTGTATGGGGGGGGATGTTTCAGGTGCGGGGGGGGGCGCAGGACTTCGGCAGCTCTGGGTTCAATGTGCCCAGCATCGAAAACAAAAGGAAAGTGTCCCCAGCCGCCCTTCGGCCAAACTCCAAAGCAGCAGTAGCCAAGCGCCGGCGGCAGGCCGGCTCCCTTGCCTGCTGCAGACCCCCAACTCCCCGGGAGGCGAGCAAAAGCTGGCTAGATGGCTTTGGCCTCCACCTCTTTTCCCAACTGGGCAGTTCTTCATGCCCAGGGCTTGTTCCAACTTGAATGGGCGGCGGTCAGGGGGACTTGCCACGCACGTGTTAAACACCTCCTCTGCAAAGGCACGAGAACTTAACTGTGGGTTGAATTTGGAACGACAAGGCCAGGGGTGGGGGTGATGGAGGAGTCTGCTGCTTGCTCCCCTCTCCCCTCTCTGGCCTGCCCCCCTTCCTGCCTTAGGCAGCTATTCTGGGGGGGGCGTCGTGCTGCAAAGGCATCAATTGTGGGTTCCCTCTCCCTGCTGCCTTTTGATGGGCTGATCCTTTCCGGGTATAAAAATTAAAAGCGAAGGGGGTGGGGGAGAGAAAAAAGAAAGAAAGTCCTGAGTCAAGTCCCCGATCATGTCTCCAGTCCTTCAGTCCAAGCCGCGGCTCCGCATTCTTGTCATTCCTGAGCTGTGACTCCAAGGTCGGTGGCGGCTTCTCTAAGCAGCTCCACAGTACAGGACAGGAGAGAAACAGCAACGCAGGCACACACAAGCTCCAATCACCCCTTCGCTATAGCCACCACCGCCTCCTTCACCACCTCTGCTCCTCTTCGCTTGTGGCTCAGGCAGAAATTCCCTCCCTCGCTTTCTTTCCCCACTCTCTTGGCTCTCAGTGCAATACAGTACAGGACAGGAGAGAAACAGCAACACAGGCACATGCATGCTCCAATCGCTCCTCCGCTACAGCCACCGCCTCCTCCTTCACCACCTCTGCTCCTCTAGTCACTTGTGGCTCAGGCAGAAACCCCCTCCATGGCTTTCTTTCCCCACTCTCTTGGCTCTCAGTGCAATCCCCCCCGCCTGCCTCCCCCTCCCTGGTGAATTTCCTGCCTCCTCACCAAACTTCTCTATACTTTCCCCAGTGCTCCTGGGATACCAGTGTGTTTCTCAGGCGGAGGAGGAGCCACCGCTAATCTATGCAGTAGCCAAATCGCTCTCTCACAACTTTAATTCCTGTAGCTCACAAAGTAGAAGTTTTGCTCACAAAACTCCACAGCTTAGAGGGAACATTGGTGGTGGGCCCCCTGAGAAAAACATGGGGCCCCTGAGCAAAAAGTTGTTAGCTATGGGCCTGAACACGACACTGGTTTAAAAATGCAAATGCAGATTTGACCATTGTCTTGGGTCACCTGAAGCCATAAAAGAAGCATCTGGAGCTGCTTGATGCAGAGTCAGCTCAGTCTTGCCAACTCTGGCGCTGCAGGGAGTGGCAGAACTTTAACAATGCCCGCTGCCTGAGATTCTTTAAATATAGGTTGAACCTAGGACCTTCTGCATGGAAATCGTGGCTTCTGACCATGGAGAAATGGGCCCTACTTCCTATCAAACACCTGCTGGGAAACCAGGTCAGCCAGCATATGGAGCTGCCTTATGCTGACTCAGACTGTTCGTCCCTCTAGCTCAGCATTTTCCATTGGCTCTCTGGGATCTCTGTTTCCTAACACCTGAGACACTGTGGACTGAACTGGGACTTTCTTCATATATTCTGCTGCTGAGCCGCAGTCCTCCATATTAGAAGCAAACCCCCACCAGGTACAGGCCACACTAGATACAATAGCACATGGCTGAATGCTTTGTCTAAAGCCACAGAATGAGCTAATGGCAGAGACAAAAGGCATCTTGATTCATAGCCTCTGCACCAGATAGGATTGCCGACCTCCAGGTGAGGTCTGCAGATTTCCTGGAATCTCCACCTGATTTCCTGAGTACACAGATCAGTTCCCCTGGAGGAAACAGCTGCTTTGGAGGGTGGACTCCATGGCATTATACCCTGCTGAGGCTCCTCCCATCCCCAAATCCTGCCCTCCCCTGGCTCCAACTCTGAAATTTCAATGAATTTCTGTTATGTATTGTGCATACATACTGAAGGTCTAAGCTTGGCCCACAACTCCATACAAGCAAGGTATCGTAAATGAAATGTTCTGATAGGCTATTCTGCATAATAGCCCAATCAGAGACAAATCCCAATGTGTGATTTGTAGGGGGTTGGAAGACGATTTCCTCGGGCAAAGCAACAGGCAAAGCCAGCCCTCCTTTGCTCAGACCCGCCCTTGCCTCCTGAGCCCCAAATGAGGCCCCTGCTCCTTGAGAAGAGAGAAGGCTCCAGTCTGCATAGCCCCATCCTGCATTCAGCTTCTTGCTCACATTGCAGAGTGACAGAAACTGCCTCACAGATGCTTCAGTACGACTTTTGAGCCATGAGCCAATTGTGGATCCACAGGCCATCCCAGATTTGGAAATAGGCATGAGATCCATTCAGATCTGAGTCTAGGAGTAACTGATTCTGCCTATTTCTAAACTAGCTGTGTAAGGCGCAGAGTAGCCTGAGGACATCCTCAGCCTCCCCTCCTCCCACATCCCCACCTGGCTGTGCAGGCCGCTGACTGGCTGGCCCATCTCCCTCTGGCCTATATAGACTGTTGATTGGTCACCACTTGCTACACTCCCCAAGGTCCTCCCTTCTCCAGTTGATTGTTTGGCTGAACATTGTGACAGCCACCAAGCCACCTCCCTCCCCCCGCCCTATCTGGGGTACAAAGCAGCTTGGGGAGAGATCCCACATTTCCTTCATAGAACTACGATTCCCAGAATCACTCAGTAAGGAGTCATGGCAGTTAGAACGAGTTCAGTCCTGGGACTCTCTTGTTCATGCAGGGCCAGACAGTGAGGAAGGGAGGCGAGCAAACACCACCAACTACCAGCTGCCAGCTGTCCTGAAGAGGCGTCAATGCTCCAGTGGGTCCGCAATATATTTACCCGGTCTTCCCTGCCATGACTACAACCTAGTCCAGCTCCCGTTGGTGAAAGGAGGTGCAGGCATATCGGAACTCAGCTTCGAGGCTGGACTATGAAACACTGGGGACGCGTGCACCCTCACCCCTGCTGAGAAGCACATAGATCGTGAGCATCCACACTCTTGTGAATGATGACTTTCTATTACTTCTAAAACAGTCTGCTCATTATAGTTATTGTTAATATTATTCATGGTAAGGCTTGTTTAATATTGTTTATTATTAAGTATTTCCTGTTTTGAGTATCATACATTCTACTAACTATTACTAACTACTAACTATCAGTACTATTATAAGGCCTTCTAATTACCGGTGTTTCACTTGTATTAGTAATAAAACTTTTTATTCAAAAGAATATGAACTTGGATTGATTCTCATGGCATTGCATGTTGCGGCATCCATGGGACTACTAGGGGGTCCACAACCCAAGAGAGATGCTGGGCAGGTTTGCTCCCACCACCATTGAGAGCCCATCCAAGGGAGATACGAAGGTCACTGTTGAGGTGGACCAGACAGCATCATATTTTATTTCATTGACTTCATTTATATGCCACCTCTCACCCCAATGGGGACCCAAAGTGCTTTGCATCATTCTCCTCTCCTCCATTTTATCCTCACAACCACCCCGTGAGGTAGGTTAGGCTGAGAGAGTGTGACTGGCCCAAAGTCCCCCAACAAGCTTCCATGGCAGGAGTGGGGATTTGGATGTGGATTTCTCAGATTCTAGTCCAATACTCTTAACCACTACAGCACGCTGGCTCATCTCTTACCCACACTGCCACATATGCCTGGGACTCCTCCAAACACAGCCAGTTACAAAGAGGCAAAGTTGGGCATTTGCCCCAAAGCCCAATGGGTGTCCCACCCCAACAACCCCACCATTTTCACAGTATGTGGAAAGCTCCCCAAAGGTGAGGAGAGTCTAACAGGTGGAAGGGACCCATTGAGGTTCACCTGAACATGGGAGGTGTCCTTCTCTTCATTGGCTCTTCCCTTTGAATGCGGACCTCCACCCTCTATGCAGTTCCTTGGTCACAGTGGGGTACCACTGAAGTGGACCAAAGGTCTTAAATAGGGATGGGAAGGGATGTACACAAAGGGAATCCTGCCAGTTGGGGCTTCTGCTGTCTCTCTGTGACATGAGAGGGCACAGTGCAGGAATGGCAGACACCGAGAGCCACAGAGAAGCCCCCAGCCCCCCCCCCCGCTCAAACACACTCCAGGAGGACCTGCACAGTAACTTCCCTGGGATACGTCTTCATGGCCTGTGATGCCACCAAGCCCCCTCCCACTTTCCATTATGACCCAGCAGATCTCTGGCTTGCTTCAGGCCAGAAAGCACAGCTCTGCTTGCACAGCAGGCAGTGGAAAGGGACAGGATTACAAAGTTCTCAAAGAGATGAGACTGGGTGGTCATGGAAGACTTCAGTTACCCAGATATCTGTTGGAAGTCCAACTCTGCTAAAAATGAAAGGTCCAATAAATTTCTTCAAATACATTAGAAGCAGGAAACCAGCCAGGGAGGCAGTGGGGCCCTTGGATGACCCAGGGGTAAAAGGAGTACTGAAGGATGATAGGGAACTGGCTGAGAAGCTGAATGCATTGTTTGCCTCTGTCTTCACTGTGGAAGATGAGAAGTCCTTGCCGACTCCAGAACCACTGATTTTAGGAGGGGTGTTGAAAGACCTGAGTCAGATTGAGGTGACGAGAGAGGAGGTCCTACAACTGATAGACAACTTAGAATTTATTTGTATTTTTTATTTTATTTTATTTATACCCCGCCCTCCCTGCCGGAGCAGGCTCAGGGTGGCTTGCATAAATGTGGATGCATAAATAGTAGTTAAATTTATCATAAAATCATCTAAAAACAGTTCAATTTTAGAACAGTTCAGTATCAAAGAACTAGCAACAGCTATTTAATTAACAATGACGGTACCATGTGAGTGCATTCAGGATCTGACTAGACTTCCATTGAACTTTCCCTGACATAACTGGCAGGCACAGGCTGCGGGTGGTAAGGGCCACAGAAGGCTCTCTAGGTTTTGGTGGTGGTGGTTGATGGAAGTGGCAGCTCCTTAGTTGGCCTGGTGGAAGAGCTCCATCTTACAGGACCTGGGGAACTTTAAAGGGTCCCGCAGGGCCCTGATCTCTTCTGGGAGCTCATTGCGCCAGTACAGAGCTACCACTGAAAAGGCCCTGGCCCTGGTTGCAGCCAGCCTGGTGTCCTTGGGGCCTGGGAGGGCCAATTGGTTATGAGATCCTGATTGTAGTGCTCTCTGGGGAACATACGGGGAAAGGTATGTCGCACCCTGGCCATAAAGGGCTTTAGAGGTAAGAACCGGCACCTTGAAGCGAATCCGGTATGCTATCAGCAGCCAGTACAGTGCTGGATGTGCACAGGCTGGATGTGCTCCCGCATGGGGAGGCCTATCAAGAGCCTGGCTGCAGCATTTTGAACTAGCTGGGCAGTCCCATGCAGAGAGCATTACAGTAGTCTGTTCTTAAGGTGACCATTGCATGGATCACTGTTGCCAAGTCGTCGTGGTCGAGGAAGGGAACAAACTGCCTAATCAGCTGAATATGCTAAAAGGCTGACTTGGCAGTGGCTGCTACCTGGGCCTCCATTGTTAAGGAGGCATCCAAGAGCACTCCCAAACTCCTGACCTCTGGCACTGGAACCAGAGGTGCCCCATCGAAGGTCAGGAGTGGGATCCCTACCCCTGGACTGCCCCGGCTCAGGCACAGGACTTCCGTCTTTGTCGGATTCAATTTCAGCCAGCTCAGTCTATGCGAACCAGCCATGGCCTGTAACGCCCTGTCCAAATCTTCCGGTCTGGAGTCAGATTGGCCACCCAACAACAGATAGAACTGGGTTCTATCCCAGCCCATACCTCCAGGCAATCTGGCCAAGAGGGTGCACATAGATGTTAAATAGCATTGGGGAGAGCACCGCCCCCTGAGGCACTCCACAATCCAGTGGGTGCCTTCTGGACAGCTGGTCCCCTAGTGCCACCCTTTGTCCCTGACCTTGAAGAAAGGATGCAAGCCATTGCAAGGCAAGCCCTTGAACTCCTATGTTGGTGAGGCGGTGGATCAGTAACTGATGGTCAACCATGTCGAACGCTGTCGACAGGTCCAACAACAACAGCACTGCCGATCCACCCTGATCCAGGTGCCTTTGGAGGTCATCCCTGAGGGTGACCAGTGCCATCTCTGTCCCATGGCCTGGGTGAAAACCAGACTGGAAGGGATCTAAGACGAAACTGTCATCCAAGAAGCTGATAAATCACCAAGCCCGGATGGCTTACATCCAAGAGTTCAAAAATGAACTTGTGGATCTCCTGATAAAAATAGGTAATCTTTCATTAAAATCTGCCTCCATTCCTGATACACATTGGGGCCAAAAATCCTAACCATAAAATACACGCTGATGGAGTCTGAATTGGCCGAGACTGACCAAGAGAGAGATCTTGGAGTCATAGTAGATAACTCACTGAAAATGTCAAGACAGTGTGAAATTGCACTTAAAAAGGCCAACACTATGCTGGGCATTATTAGGAAGGGAATTGAAAACAAGTCAGCCAGTATCATAATGCCCCTGTATAAATCGATGGTGCGACCTCATTTGGAATACTGTGTGCAATTCTGGTCACCACACCTCAGAAAGGATATTATAGCATTGGCAAAAGTGCAGAAAAGGGCAACTAGAATGAAAAAAGGGTTGGAACACTTTCCCAATGAAGAAAGGTTAAAGCACTTGGGGCTCTTTAGCTTGGAGAAATGATGACTGAGGGGTGACATGATAGAGGTTTACGAGATTATGCATGGGATAGAGTAGGTAGAGAAAGAGGTACTTTTCTCCCTTTCTCACAATACAAGAACTTGTGGGCAATCAATGAAATTGCTGAGCAGTCTGGTTAGAATGGATAAAAGGTAGTCCTTCTTCACCCAAGAAGTGCTTAACACATGGAATTCACTGCCACAGGAGGTGGCGGTGGCTACAAGCATGGACAGCTTCAAGAGGGAATTGGATAAACATATGGAGCAAGGTCCATCAGTGGGTATTAGCCACAAGGTATAGATAGGGGCAAGTGATGCACTGTATTCTTGGTGCTTGGGGGGGGGGACAACAGTGGGAGGGGCTTCTAGTGTCCTGGCCCTGCTGCTGGACCTCCTGATGCCATCTGGTATTTTTGGCCACTGTGTGACAGAGTGTTGGACTGGATGGGTCATTGGCCTGATCCAACATTGGCTTCTCTTGTGTTCTTATGTTCACTATATGAACAACCAAAGTTCTCAGAAATATATTTCTAAAAACTAAAAGTGCAACTGGATTGAAATATCCTTGTACTGCTGGAAAGCTATAATAATTCATAATAGATGAGGGTTCAGAAGAATAGAGTGCAGAAGAATAGAGTCCTTCCAGCCCTCTCCTTTGCCCTCCCTTTCCACCAACCTTTCCCACAGCCCTCCCGAGGCAAAAGTATCTGGAAATGGCCCCTGCAGGGACCCAACAACCACCCCTATCATGGCAGGAACTCTGCTCTAGCTGGAAGACCCAGACCTTGAATGTGGCTTCTGTGGTAGCAGGGGTTGCCACCAAGACAGTTTCAAGAAGAATTAGGTGGTCTCAAAGACAGTTTCCAGAAGGAACAAGAACCTGAAAAGGTAAGTCAAACTGAGTAGAGGACCAACAATTAAAACTTAATATATAAATAATGTGTAAAAATATATGCATTTATTTGTAAGGGATTAAAAAAATATAGGGGCCCAATCACACCTCATGTAAAAATTCAAAAATCATATATACACACAAGGGCGCTTGTGTGTTCTTGATCCTAGTTTTCAGGGTTAAGTTTGTTTCCCTCCTTTGTTAAAAGTTTCCCGAAGGATCCAGTTTCCCGAAGGATCCAGTGGTCTCAGTTTCCAGAAGGAGCCAGTGATTTCTGACAATTCTGTTCAGGATGGATGATCAGTATTGGTTTCATTGGTTTCCTGTTTGTTTTCTCTTCTGAATTTTCTTTTCTTTAGTGCTCCTCATGAAAAGTTTAATGCAAAGAGTTTTTATTACAACCAAGAGGCCATCATTCTGCAGCATGATAATTTGCCCATTCTGTGCTGCAGATTTTCAAAAATGTTTGTTGGGGCAAATGCAGGTGGGGGCGGCAACATTGTACTGTTTAGTTGAGCAACAATATAGATTGATTAATGAGAAAGAGTTTGAAACTGTTTCCAGATTGAGATATTGTCAAAGAAATTCTATCTACTCCCCCAGTTTCTCTCTTTCAAACAAGGTCTCTGTAGATAAAGCGGCTCTACCCCAGGAAGAATTGAGCCTGCAGCTACACTGCTTGGTATTCTTAATGACTGATAGATACCAATGATAAGAACTGGGTACCAAGGATCCTTCTTTCCAAGAAGTAGAATTGTCACACAGATTAGTTAATCTGTATTGCATTTAATAGATGCGAATGAGTTCCTATATTTCAGACAAGACATTGTTAAGATCAATCAAGATATTTGGACTGGCAGGGTTTTGTACTGAAATAATTTATTCAAAAGAGTTTCTTGCAAGAACTTGAATTTGCTATAATATAATGTCTTAAGAGCAAATTAGAAGTGTGTGTGCGTGGCAGGAGGATTTATGTCACAAAAAACCTACCCTACCAATCTTAAATTCAGATTGTGAACAAGAAAAGTTCTTTCCTCACATTGTTTTAAGAATATAAAATCCTGAGATTAGTTTATTCTGAATGTTCACAGAATATTTTTAAGTACCACAAGAATAACACTTATTCTTATGAAGAGTAATGGACAGGAAAAACAGGACAATAATTTATTAATTGATCCTTATAATAGATTGCCATAACAATAGCGCATCCCAGAAGCTGAATGCAGATTGTGGCTGACTGCTATTTATAGTAAGAGCTTCATCAAGATGCTAACAGTCTCCTGGGGAGATTCAACATCCTGGTTTCTTTGAGCTGGATGAATTTCAACAAGGTGTCTAGATTCCAAAGCTTAGTTCCCAGTGAATTGATAAATCTATTTCTGGGAAGTGTGACTTCAGATCAAGGGTTCTGCTATACAACAGATCCCGCCACACAGAAGAAAAGCGTAAAAGGGCAAAGGGTTGGCTGTTCTCTCAAAATGTGATTTGTATATAAGAATATTCCATCGATTGGGACTCCACCAGCAGCATGAACTGCTACTGTGATGAACCCCCTTATTTCTGGGTATGTGGTGATTTGTTCCTTCACTCTTTTACAAGTTGGAGCGGCCTTATTTTTCACTGACACTGTCACTGTTTGACCCAGTTTGTCCTTCTGTCAAACACCCAGCCACTTATTGATGAGACCTTTTTATAAATATTAATCTCTGTGGCTTTTCATGAACACCGTCCTTGTTCTGAGAGGAAACTTGTGGTTTAACTTTGTCAGGTGCTTCACCTTGTCAGATACTGAGGCACATGCGACTGGGAACAATAAAACAAACTGAAGATTTTATTTATAAGGGGAGGCAGGCTGGGAATATATATACAAGGAGAAAGCTGATGCTTGTGTATATGTTGGTTCAAATGGTATAGTTCAGCCTTAGGTCAGTTCACTTATAATCACTCACTTCAGATGCTACAGTACAAAACACGCTCTCTCCAATCTCAACCCCGGTGCTGTTCTAAATTGTCAGTTTCTGTGTGGATTTCTCAGGAACTCTCCACTTCCACAGAGAAATACCTTTGTTGTGCCTTGGTTTTTGGACACCCACTGGTCCACTAAACCCTCCTGGCACACACTACATCCACTCAACCCAACTCTCTCTCCAGCAGGGTATTGATCTTATGTGAGAGTTACGTGAATCTCTTGTTTAACCACAATGTTATATGCACAGTTTATGAAACACTGTTATGCACTCAGCACTCTGTCGACTTAGTAGGCTAACCTTAGTGGACTCAGTTAGCACCTTTGACATACACAGACATACAGATATGTTAAGTGCCATTGATGATTCTAATTACAGAAACAGAATTCAACTATGAACATATATTCAGATATTCGCTTTGGTTCATTGCTTAAATGCATTCTGGGGAAAATACTAAATGCTGACAGGCAGTAACTGACTGCTTATGACCTTGCTTATAATGGCCAGTTGTAACTGCGCATGTCCCTGATGTCAGGAAGCTTGTGTTAGATGGAAACCATACTACACAATGTACCCATATTTGTTACATTAGATACTTTTTATCACTTCATAGCCTGGGAAGAAGAAGGCCCATTGTTCAACTGAAGGAGGTATATTTTTGCCTGAGAAAGTACAACCGACAGGCCTGGGCCCAATCAGAATGGTGTGACGGCTATATGACAAAGTTTGATGGAAACAATAATTATAATTTATTTCTGTCATAGGGGGGTATAAAACTTTATGTCTCCCACTGTAACCTTAGGGAGAGCTGTGGGGTCCAAAACCTTATTGGATCTGCACCTTCCTCCTTTGTTGATCAATAAAATACAGGATCTGATTCTGCTCTACAGGATTGTACGGAGTGTTTTCTAAAATTGGGCTGGGGAAACACACACACTCAGACAGGATTATTTTCTTTATGTCAACGAGCTTATTTTCCTTTTAAGACTCCTTAGTTTTCACTGTAGTATAGAACTATGTTTGGCTCTTCTCAGGTCCCCTTAATATTGGAATCTATAGAGAAGGCTCCTTTGCTCCTCAGACTCAGAGATGTTCAACAAGACTTGTCAGTCCCCTGGCACAGTTACCAACCAGACTAAAAACCGACAGTCTCAACTGCCAAACTCCCCGTCAAGAGTTTTTTTTTTTTCCATTAGAACCCCCCCCCCCCCGAGTTCTGCATCAGAATTACATCACCACTGCTAGTCACGTGACTGCAGGTGTCTTTTCTTGCAGGCTGATCCCTAGCCTGGAGTCCGTCACAGCTACAAACCAGGCCCAGATCTGTGAGATCTAGGACTATTAGTATAAGAAATGGATTGACTGTGGCTCGTCTTAGTAGAGTTGTATGTTTGAATAGGTGTGAAGCCAAAGGTCTCAGCCTCCCTTACCACACGACACTCTCAGTGGTCAGATCTGTCTCACCCGAGGCCTCCCCAACCTTTTTGAGCCTTTGGACACCTGTGGAATTCTGTCACTGGGCAGTAGCATTGGCAGCCCACAGGTGGGGCCTGGAGATCTCCCGCTTTTACAACTCATCTCCAGCTGATAGAGATCAGCTCTCCTGGAGGAAATGTCTGCTTTGAAGGGTGGGCTCAATGCTGAGATCCCTCCCCTCCCCAAACCCCGTCCTCCCCTGGCTCCACCCCCAAAGTCTCCAGGTATTTTCCAACCCAGACCTGGCAACCCTACTGGGCAGTGGGCACAACCATAAAATGGCAGCTGCAGAAGCCAGTGCCAACCTCGGAATAGTGGCCACAGGAAGTGGGGCAAACCACAAGATGGGAAGAAGTGCAGTTATGCATAACTCTGATTCTATTCAGCATTTCAGACAGAACTTTTTAAATTGATGCTTTGTAAAATGAGTATATTGTTTAAAAACATTTTCTTGCACACACACACACACAAAACATATACATTTTGAGGTAACTAAGAAAGTATCTGGCAGATCTCTAATGGCCAGACAGAAACTTTGCTGGGCAAAAGCCCCACCAACTTTAGAATAAAAATACTTGGCGGGCTCCAGGAAAAGGGTCAGTGGGCACTGCATTAGGGACCGCTGGTCTAGCCCATCTTCTCGGGTTGGCACTGAAAGGTTTATGGTACAGAGAAGTCTTTCCCAGCCCTGTTCCCTGAGATTCTTTCCTTGGAGGTGCCTCGAATTCTTCCACATTCGAAGCAAATGAGTGATCATGCTCTTCAAATGGCAAAAGGGCTGTCCTTGCAGAAAACAGTAAAAAAGAGAGAAGAGATTGGATTTATACCCCACCCTCCCCTCCCCACAACAGACACCCTGTGAGGTAGGTGGGGCTGAGAGAGCTCTGACAGAAACTGCTTTTTCAAGGACAGCTCTTGTCAGAACTATGGCTTGCCCAAGGTCATCCAGCAGGCGCAAGTGGAGGAGTGGGGAATCAAACCCGGTTCTCCCAGATTAGAGTCCACGCACTTAACCACTACACTTAACCCTACTACTCCAAAGGACAGGACTAGATCTATTAGGCTCAAGTTACAGAAAAGTAGATTTTGGCAGACAGTTAGGAGAAACTTCCTTATGGTAAGAGCAGATCAACAAAGGAACTACCTAGGATGGTGGTGGAGCAGTCTTCCTTGCTGGAGGTCTTCAAGTAGAGGCTGGACAACCATCTGTCAGTAAGAGTCTAACTCTTAATTTCCAGCATTAAGCAGAAGATTCCATGTAACCCAGGTTTAGAGATTCCAAGTCTATGTATAGCTGGAAATAGCAGAGAGACACTTCTACATAACAAAATATTGTTGGCTACAAAAGAGGATAGAAAAGGCAAGAGGGAGAGGTGTTTTTTTTAATCAATTTAAAACAAAACACTTCTAACAATCCTAGTGATAGGAATTGTGGTGTCCAGATTTGTCTCACTGTGGTGGCTATGTGGGGAGGAATGGAGTCGGAGGAAGTCTTTAGCTTCTCGTATGGATTCTTTAAATCCCGACTACCTGTGATCAGGTAAAAGGGGGAGCGCCCGTTTTGATTAAAGGGTTGGTGTGTGTCAGCTATGGTGCTCCCTAAAGGTCTCATATTTGGGATCTGCTACATCAAGGATTTAATTATTTAGAAGAAGAGAAGAAGCTATTTGATTTATACCCCACCGTTCACTACCCAAAGGTGTCTCAGAGCGGCTGACAAACTCCTTCCCCCCCCCACAACAGACACCCTGTGAGGTAGCTCTTGACTGAAACTGCTCCTTTTCAAGAACAGCTCTTATCAGAACTATGGCTTGCCCAAGGTCATCCAGCCAGGTGCAAGTGGAGGAGTGGGGAATCGAACCCGGTTCTCCCCTATTAGAGTCCGCGCACTTAACCACTACACCAAACTGGCTTATGTAAGCTTATGTAGAAATGGCTTTTTCATAGATATTGACAAGACAGACAAGACACCGATGGAGAAGAACAACAAAAGGTTTACTTAACAGAAAATAAAGAGCTTAACAGGGTAAGGATCTTGCATGGGAATACTTCTGTGTATAAAGCAAACTGCTTCTCCACTTCACCCCCATAGATTACAAGCTTTCCCCAACGACAGTCAGCACGTTGTAGCTGAGCTTCTGAGGAGAGATTTGAGTCCAGTTTTTCAAGCCAGCTTATCTCAGTTGACTGGGTTTTCCTGGGATCAACAGGATTCTCCCCAGGTTTAAAGTTGCTACGTTAACACATAGAGCTCCTGCGCACAGAAGCTGTACATTTAAATTAGGTATGTCAGGCCCTTAACAGAAGGGTTATTTATCTTATTAAAGCTTTCTTCCCTACGGGGAGGGCAGGATAAAAATCTAAATAATAAATAAATAAATATAAATAATATGTCCGTGGCGAAACAGGGACCCGCCCTCAGCCCTGAAGACTGAGGTGCCATCCTGTGGCTCGCAAGCCCGTTTTGGCCTTCCCACACTGCCTGGTGGGGCTATTTCTCTCTGTTAAACGCTGCCACCACTCACTGAATTGACACCGCCTTCCTAGAGGGACAGTGAGACCCCTCTGGCTGATTTCCCCACCTTGGGAAGTGGGTACCTCGATCTTTGGGCGCCCCCCAGACAGTTGGCAACACCTCCGATTTGGGCCTGTTTGTGTCCCCTGGCCTCCCTTTGCCCCTGGTAATGTGCAGAGCGGGGAGGACCCTGTGGTTAAGGTGCACCAGGCTCTTTTAACTCAAAAAGGAAGATTTATTTAGCTAGTTCCAGCTCCTGCCAACCTAGCAGTTCGAAAGCATGAAATTGCAAGTAGATAAATAGGTACCACTTCGGTGGGAAGGTAACAGTGTTCCGCATGCCTTGGTGTTTAGTCATGCCGGCCACATGACCACGGAAACGTCTTCGGACAGCGCTGGCTCTTCGGCTTTGAAACGGAGATGAGCACCGCAAACCCTAGAGTCGGACTCGACTGGCTTTCGAGCAAGGGAACCTTTACCTTTTTATACATATTGGGCACAGAAAATAAACACAGGCACTTCAACAAATAAACAGGATAAAAACGCAATTCCTCTGTCCCTACCCACACCCCCTCTCTACCCCTGTAGTGGGTTGTGGCCAGTGTTCCCTCTAAGCTGAGTTAGTGTGAGCCAGCTCACAATTTTTCAGCCTCTGGCTCAGACGTTTTTGTCTCAGCGCAGGAAGGGATGGCTCCAGAACAAACTAATTTATGCAGTAGCCAAATCACTCACTCACAACTTTAATGCCAGTCGCTCACAGAGTAGAATTTTTGCTCACAAGACTCCACAGCTTGGAGCATTGGTTGTGGCCTCAGGCCCGGATTTGCTTTTTCCCCTCCTGTTGTGGAGGGAAACTCCCGCCCTCCTCCTCCTCCTCAGGACTGGCCACCAGCCCTGCCACCCTCCTGGCTCTCCACCACGGTCAATAGTGGCCTGGACTGCCCACGGAGTCTCTGGTAACAGGAATCCCACCTGTACTCTCACTTGAACCGGCTGTCCATGCTGAAGACCAGGGCTGAGACGGACTCTTTTCCCCTCAGGAGCCAAAAAATCTCCCTCTCCTTGGCCCACCCCTGGGGTGTGTCCCTCTTTTCCTGCTCTTTTCCCTCAGGGATGCTGGGAAGTGTAGGCAGGGAGGTATGGGGCAGCTCCATTGTTCCCTATGGAGTACTCCCCCCCCACCTAAGGAACTATCAGGCTGGCAGCCATTTTAAGGCCAGGCAGCCATTTCGTTCTTGTAGATTTTCCGGGCTGCGTGGCCATGGTCTTGGCATTGTAGGACCTGACGTTTCGCCAGCAGCTGTGACTGGCATCCTCAGAGGTGTAACACAGAAAGATGGAATACTCTCCGTGTTCATGTGAGAAGAAAAATGGTAGGCAGGTAATTTATATCTACTCAGGAAGGTGGGGTAGGGCTGAGTCATTAACTTGTAGGAGTTTTACAGGCTATTCTTTTGCATGTGGATTAGCTGTTGAAATTCTAATCTTAGTGCAGTTGTAAGTTGTAGAGCACTTTTTGTTTTTCTTCCCTAAGATGACCCCAAACACTAACTAAAAGCCAAATAAAATCCTGCCTAAACTGATGCTCTTATCCAGAGCCACCAATTCTCCTGTCTGAAGAGGGGGGGGGGGGAATCCTTTCTTAAGCTGAGGCTGGATCACTACCTCCCATGCAGTGGAGTCCCCTGGGCTCTGTTTAGCTGACAATCACTTAGATTTGCATGAGTCCAAAATCATAAAAATTGGTTCGGAACCCTGGAGGAAAGGTGGGACTTTGGGGGGGGATGATTGCGGGACCCATCTGTGTGTTCCAAGGAGAGAAACTGCAGCAGGGAGGTAGAGCTTCGGGTGGAGGTGGACTAATGAGGACCTAGAGAAGAAGAAGAGGTGTGAGTGCTCTGGAGGGAGGACTCGGCATGCAAGGGAAAAGTCAAAGCCCATGGGGTTGGATCAGAGGGGCAAGAGCACAGGGAACACAGATGTGGGGAGCGAGCCCCAAATGGAATGATGAGGAAGGACGGTTGCAGAGGAGTCAAGTCACACATTGCCTGTTCCCGATGTGTGAGCGTTGTTGGTTGTCCTGGCTGTGGACAGCAGTTTGATGGTAGGCTCTGAACCAGAAATGCCAGTCCAAAGTGGGTCTTTTTAGCCCCTAAATTTGCATCCTTGCCTAGTCAGGTGAGACCAGTGGTGGAAGAGGATTGCCACATCAGGTATTATTCTGGGAGCATGCCAGTTGTTGCAGGATAGGGCCTTATCTTTGTGAGTGATTTATGAGTTTTTTCCTCTGCTGTGTTCCTTTCCACAAAGTTTATTTGGGACAGCTTCCAAGTGGATTTTGCCCCGTACTAATTAGTGGGACAGAGAGACTGTTCAGAGTTTCCATATTCAGTCTCCAAAGTATCTTGGGCCAGCCTAAACACTTTGAGCAAACACCCCTGTTGCTTTCCTTTTCTTAAGCCCTTTGACAAATAGCTTCCTGATCCTTTTCCATTTCCCCCCCCCCCTTAGATTTAGACAATACTTTGTTTTTGCCAATGATTGTTGAAACTATTTTTGCTATGTTTATTTTATATCAATTAATGATAAATTATTTAACACACAAGCTGATACAATTCTGATACACTAAATGTGTGTCGGTGGATTTGTTAGAAGTCTCATCTCAAGTGAATAATTTCCTTCCACATTTCTGAACGTCAGAGAGCGCCTTGTCAGATGACAAACAAGTCTTGGTCTATATGTACTGCATAATGAGGTGGGAATGTGGGTCTAAAGTTATTTATTTATTTTAAAAAGATCTGTTAGCTGCCTTTCAGTAGTTCAGCAGTTCAAGACCCGGGTGCCGCATGATGGAGTTGAGCTCCCATCTCTAGTTCCAGCTCCTGCCAACCTACAAGTTCGAAAGCAAGTAATTGCAAGTAGATAAATAGGTACCGCTTCGGTGGGAAGGTAACAGCGTTCCGTGCGCCTTGGTGTTTAGTCATGCCAGCCACATGACCACGGAAACGTCTTCGGACAGCGCTGGCTCTTCGGCTTTGAAACGGAGATGAGCACCGCAACCCTAGAGTCGGATTCGACTGGCTTTCGAGCAAGGGAGACCTTTACCTTTACCTTTTTAAAACAGTTATAAAAACACAATAAAAACAGCATGAATAAAACAGCAAACACATGAAAGGTGTGCATGCACAGTTCGGCAGGACCTCACAAGGCTGCAGAAGAGACGGGCACGCCAGCAATCAGAAGGCCGTCCCTGCAGTGGATTTTTCGGTAAGTACTAGTGTTTTCTAGGGGTTTTTTTGATCCACATCTTCGGCCGGAAGAGACGGATCGGGGATGGGTGTGCGCCGCTTCCCAGATGATGCGCCCCCGATCCGTCCCTCTTGTGGATCAAATCCTCCCGTGTGACCTTTTAGGCCCTGATTGCTGGAGCCGTCTGAGGTGGTAGGACCCATTGGAGGTGTGAGGCCACATTTTTAATGACTCCTCTGCATTTAAATAAAGACATTTTTAAAGTAGAAAATAAAAATCTATAAGGAAAAGATAGGACTAGAGCCATTCCCCCATATGGGCTAGAGTTTCACTTAGTTTCTCGCACAAGAGAGCAGCAAAACTGGAGTGCTCCACCTGCAACCTAAAGTGGTATAGTCCATTCTATCACCACAGGATTCCACCACCTTATTCTACTGCATGTGTAGGCCAGCCTCAATTCTCAGCACTATTAAGTGATAGGTTACTTTGTGGATGGAATGCGGCAAGTCAGTTCAGGTGTATTAGAACACATAATACTGCAGCTATTACCAGGGGTCATTTTGTACAAAAAGAGCTGCAGGAGCTCATTAGCATAACTTATTAGCATATGCCACACCACCTGACATCACTGGAAGTGTGCACCAGCCCCTCTGACAGGCAGAAGCACCTGGGATCCATTCTTTCCCCCCCTCCCTCCCCTTCGCCTCCAAGTCGGGTGAAGGAAAAAGGGAGGGGGAGGATCTCAGGTGCTTCAGCCTGACAGAGGTGCTGGCGTGCCCACAGCCAGCCTGGGTGAATTATAGAATCATAGACTCATAGAGTGGGAAGGTACCTCCAGGGTCATCTAGTCCAACCCCCTGCACAATGCAGGAAATTCACCAATACCTCCCACACACCCCAGTGACCCCTTTTCCACGCCCTGAATATGATTAAAAAAAAAACCTCCAGGATCACTGGGGGCCAAACTGGCCTGGAGAAAAATTGCTTCCTGGCCCCAAAGTGGCGATCAGCATTTTCCTGGGCCTGTAAGAAAGGGCCACAAGAACTAAGCACTGATGCAACCCTTCCTGCTCTACCTCTCGTGATTTGCCTAAGTTCACACAATCAGCATTATGATCCTTTTAAAGTTGAAAGCATGATATAAATGCAAAGGACTATTTGTAAGATTATCTGTAAAACACAAGACCAGGACGCATCTCACTTCTGGCAATCACTTGGAGAGACCCTATCACTCAGCTTCCATAGCCCCACACACACCCCACACTGGAATAAGAACATAATATCAGGCCATACCACATTGCAATAAAGCCCCTACAACTGTATACAGAAATACTGAGCTTCCCTACCATTTGCCACAACTAGCCCACCACACAACCAGGATCAAGACTCCTAAGTGAACCAACAGACAGGCATACACTCGTTTGAGAAACTGAGTATTACATTACAACACCTCTGGAACATTACAGATCAGTAGAGGCAGCACTACACAGTGGTCAGAGTTGCAGATTGATGTGGGGAGACCCAGGTTTGTATTCTCACTCTGCTGGCTGAGTGACCCCGGGCCAAATCTCCCCTTCTCTACCTAACCTACCCCACAGGGTTGTTGTGAGGATGAAATGGAGACTCATGGGCAGGGTCCCCAGCTTCCCTGGCAGGAACACTATGTTAAGAAATCTCTCACAATTATGCAGCCATAGCAGGCAGGAGGGAAGGAGGCGAATACCTCCAGCGCCAGAGACTTGTAGAAGAAGAGTCAAACTTTGGGGACTCACCCGTGCACCAGAGGGCCAAGGCAGCAGGAGGCAAGAAGCCTGAGCGAGCTGGGGGCCCGTAGAATTGGACCCCCTGGT
>NW_015172555.1:1976990-1990064 GCF_001447785.1 Gekko japonicus
TCTCTGATCTGAATCGGCTTCCCGCAGTTCGGCCCCATTATATCCTATGGGCCATTGAAGTCAATGGTGAAAACATAGGGTATATTCTGGGGGCTGGAGGAGAGGGGGTTTGAGGGAGAGCCTCCAAAATTGCAGGGTAGCTGCTGGAGCCTCTCCCCAAGATACCCGCCATGGGTGTCGCAGCTGCCACCGAGAACAGTGACGGCAGCCATAACTTTTTAAAGAGCCCCTCCCAAGAGCTGAGGGAGCCAGAATGACCTCTCGAGTGTGATGTCCGAGGGGCTCAGGGAGGCAACGCCGCTCGGACATCACACATGAGAGGTGGAATTTGCCCCTACAAGTCCAAGGCCACCACCCCGGGGCTCAGGGAGGGAAGGGAATGTTTCGCCCAGTTCCCCACCCCCGTGTGGGCGTCGCAGCTGCTGCCGAGAACAGCGACCGCAGCCATAACTTTTTAAAGAGCCTCTCCCGAGAGCTGGGGGAGCCAGAATGACCTCTCGAATGTGATGTCCAAGGGACTCATAGAGGCAACGCCGCTCGGACATCACATGCAAGAGGTGGAATTTGCCTCTAGGAGTCCAAGGCCACCACCCCAGGCTCAGGGAGGCAAGGGAACATTTTGCCCCACCTCTCCCCCCTGCGTGGGTGTCGCAGCTGCCACCGAGAACAGCGACGGCAGCCATAACTTTTTAAGAGCCCCTCCCGAGAGCTGGGGGAGCCAAAATGCCCTCTCCCGCAAGAGGTGGAATTTGCCCCTACGAGTCCAAGGCTCAGGGAGGCAAGGGAACGTTTTGCCCAGTTCCCCACCCCTGTGCGGGCATCACAGCTGCTGCCGAGAACAGCGACTGCAGCCATAACTTTTTAAAGAGCCCCTCCCGAGAGCTGGGGGAGCCAGAATGACCTCTCCCACGAGAGGTGGAATTTGCCCCTATGAGTCCAAGGCTACCACCCCAGGGCTCAGGGAGTCAAGGGAACATTTTGCCCCATTCCCCACCCCCCGCGCGGGCATCGCAGCTGGATGGCAGCCATAACTTTTTAAAGAGCCCCTCCCAAGAGCTGGGGGAGCCAGAATGACCTTTCGCATGTGATTTCTGAGCGGCATCACACGCAAGAGGTGGAATTTGCCCCTACAAGTCCAAGGCCACCACCCCGGGGCTCAGGGAGGCAGGAGAACGTTTCGCCCCCCTGTGTCACAGCTGCCACCGAGAACAGCGGCGGTGGCCATAACTTTTTAAAGAGCCCCTAAGGAGAGCTGGAGGAGCCAGAATGACCTGTAGCGTGAGAGGTGGAATTTGCCCCTACGAGTCCAAGGCCACCACCCCGGGCTCAGGGAGGCCGGAGAACATTTCACCCCACCCCTGCCCCCTACGGGCGTTGCAGCTGCCGTTGAGAACAGCGTCGGCGGCCATAACTTTTTAAGGAGCCCCGAAGGAGAGCTGGGGGAGCCAGAATGACCTCTCGAGCAAGAGGTGGAATTTGCCCCTACGAGTCCAAGGCCACCACCCCAGGGCTCAGGGAGGCGGGGGAACATTTCGCCCCCCCCCACTGTACCAACTGATGGCTGGTGGGAGCAGGGGGCAGGACTTATGTGCCCGCCCCCTTGGCTCCTGACTGGCGGAGGGGTGCTCCTGTGCGCTCCGGCAGGAACCGAGGCCTGGCTATTACTAAAATTTTACTTCAAGTGAAATTTAAAGAGAGCATAGGTGTTCTTTCTCAGCTGCAGCCTCTGAGCCTTTTCGAAAAGACCTGAATCACACATACAAAGAATGAGTGATAATGGCATGGAAGCTCACAGTTTTGAATGCTTCTGTCTATTAAAGACTCCCTGCAAATTGAAAAACAACACCGGGTGACCACTTCTGGTCTTGGCGGGTTAATGGCGGCCACATCCCCGGGGAGCTCCTGGGGGGCGATCTGCAAATCAGCACATTGAGAGGGGGTGTGAATGTCCGCACCCACCTGAGACCCTTGCGAAGGGTATCTTGCCATGGGGCACCGAGGATCACCTCTCCACGGGCACGCTGTCAGCAGATTGAGGCTTCCCTTTGCCCTGAAGGTCTACGCGCCGTGTTCCCGAATGGGACTAAGCTACGCACACCGGGACTTTGGCAAATTTTGAAAAAAGTAAACATGTTTTAAAATGGCGATCGGCGATGCAGTAGAAGCAGCAAGCTAAATCCAAGCTTTCTTCAGAAAGTGCAAGAGCAACCAGCCCATGTGACCAGAAGTAACCATAGACTCTTTGCCCCCTACTGGAAAAAATGAGGTACTTCACAAGAACTGTGTTATATATTGGCTGTTATTTTCAAGGGACTGTGTTAACACTGGAGAAGCGGCCTTTGATCACAGGGACTTCCAACATTTAAGAGGAGAGTCTAATGAGTAGGTTCAAACGGCGGGGCCTGTATGCAGATGTTAAGCGAAGCTGAAAGCAAATGGGTATGCCATGGATATATCCAAAATAAGTCTGACGGGCAAAAGAGCGGATAGACTATACTTTTGGCTTTTAAAAGCAACAAATGGAATGATCTCTAAGATTGAAGGCAAAAAATTAAGCGAATAACAGTCCTTGAAAAAGAAAAAGGGACTTTGTTTTGAAATGACCAGTTCCAGTTCCAGCAAGATAATGCCACAAGGAAAGCGTTTAAGAAGAAAGAAGATTACAGCATGGGAAGAGAAATCTTCTCAAGGGTCATCTAGTTCAATCCCCTGCATAACGCAGGAAATTCACAACTACCCCCCACTCCCCCAGTAATCTCTGTTCTATGCCTAGAGAAAGGCAAAAAAAAAACCCCAACCCTCCAGGGTCCCTGGCCAATTCCTTCTTGACCCCAAAGTGAAGACTGGCATTATCCTGGGCATGTAAGAAAGGGGCACAAGAGTTGAGCCTTGACTCATCCCTTCCTGCCCTCCCTCTCATGGTCTGCCTAAGTTCAAAGAATCAGCATTGCTGTTAGATGGCCATCTAACCTCTGCTTAAAACCTCCAAAGAAGAAGAGCTCACCACCTACCAAGAAAGCCTGTTCCACTGAGGAACTTTTCTAATGGTTAGTTAGTAGGGATGGGCACAGACCCAAACCCAAGCCAAAGTCCAGGCCAGACTTTGCCTAGTTCGGGTTCATGAACGGCACCTTCTGCAAACACTCATCAATCTTCTGCTCAGTTTGGTTTGGGGCTCAGCCCCCCCCCCCAACACCCATCACGCAGAAGTAATGCAAGCACCACCCAATGTGCTTGCATCACTTCTGGGTGATGTGTTTGCACTGGGGACAGGGCCCAACATCACCCAGAAGTGACACAAGCACATTGGGGTGATGCGCTTGTGTCGCTTTTGGATGACGCAGGTGTGCCAGGGGACAAGGCCTGACACTACTTGAACTGGTTCAGTTCGGGCAGGTTTTTTGCCATGGGGATTGGTTCAGGGCTGCCCAGTTTGCGAGCCTCGAATTGAACCAGGCTTTCCCAGTCTGTGCCCATCCCTATTAAACTCTTTAAAACTCTTTTGATTTAATTTCAGTCTGTTCGTTCTGGTCCAGCCTTCTGGGGCAACAGAAAACAACTCCATCCTGAATATGACAGCCCTTCAAATACTTGAAGATGGCTGTCATATCACTTCTCAATTGTCTCCTCTCTAGGCTAAACATACTCAGCTCTTTCAACCTTTCCTATAGGACTTGGTCTCCAGACCCCTCACCATCTTCATTGCCCTCCTCTAGATATTTTCCAGCTTGTCAATATCCTTCTTAAACTATGGTGCAGTGGTGCCCAAAACTGATCACACGCCAAGTGAGGTCTCACCAGAGCAGAATAAAACGATACCATCACTTCATGTGATCTGAATGCTATACTTCTGTTCAGGGCCTTTTTTTGTAGAAAAAATCCAGCAGGAACTCATTAGCATATTAGGCCACACCCCTGATTGCACCACTCATTAGCATATTAGGCCGCATTCCCATGTTACCAGAAGTGTGGTCATCCAGCCACACCCACCTTTTGCTTCTTATTCTGTTTACCTTGTTTGTTGTCAAAACCCAGGGCTTTTTTGTAGCAGGAACTCCTTTGCATGTTAGGCCAGACACCCCTAATGTAGCCAATTCTAATGAGTTTCTACTGCTGGGTGTGGCCTGTTATGCTAATGAGTTCGTGCTGGGTGTGGCCAACTTGGGAGCCAGCCGGAACTCCATTCCTGTGCGTTCCTGCCCCAAAATAGCCCTGCTTCTGTTGATGCAGCCCCAAATTTGCCTTTCTGGCTACTGCATTACACTGCTAACTCATTTTCAGTGTATCGTCTATTAAGGTCGTTTTCACATATACTACTGCCTACTTCCTCATCCTATAATGATGCATTTGATTTTTCCTATCTTAAAGCAGAATTTTATATTATCTCTGTTGAAATTCATTTTGCTAGTTTTAGCACAGTTTTCCAGCCCATCAACATCATCCTGTATCTTGATTCTGTCTTCTGCTGTATTTGTTGCCCCTCCCAATTTAGTATCATCTGCAAATTTAATGATCAAACCTTCTATTCTTTTATCCAAGTCATTTCTAAAGATGTTGAACAACACAGGGCCCTGCCTTGGTGGTCTCCCATCCAAGTTCTAACCAGGGCCAACCCGTTCAGCTTCTGAGATCTGACGAGAACAGGCTGTTAAATCCTGGATGCAATTTATTTATTTATTTATTTATTTATTTTGCGATTTCTATCCCGCCCTACCCAGAGGCTCAGGGCGGCTAGCAACAATATTTAAAATAGTAAAACAATAAAACAATTTTACATATACAATAAAACTGGTGCTTCAAATCTATTACGATCTATCCTTTATACAAGATGCTCAACAGCTCATATTTGCGGCCCACGGTCTAATGGTGGGAGCACCCCAAAGCAGTCAGACTGAACCACCTCCATGGAGTCTGATAGGTGGACGGTACATCAGAGATGGTATAGCGAGGTTAGTGGCGGCGGCTCCTACCCAAAGGCCTGGTGGAAGAGCTCCGTCTTGCAGGCCCTGCAGAACTGCACAAAGTCCCACAGGGCCCGGATCTCCTCCGGGAGCTCATTCCACCAGGAAGGAGCCACCACCGAAAACGCCCTAGATCTAGTGTGGGCCTGCCTCGCAACTCGGGGAGCTGGAACTTCCAGTCGATGGAGTGTCCCCGACCTCAGTGCTCTTGAGGGAACATACGGGAAGAGACGGTCCCGTAGATAGGCAGGACCCTGGCCATTCAGGGCTTTAAAGGTGAGCACCAGCACTTTGAAGCGAATCCGGTATGCTATAGGCAGCCAGTGCAGCACTTGCAGCACAGGCCGGATATGGTCTCGCCTGGAAAGACCCATCAACAGCCTGGCTGCAGCATTCTGCACTAGCTGCAGCTTCCGGATTTGCGACAGAGGCAGCCCCAAGTAGAGAGCGTTGCAGTAGTCCAACCTCGAGATGACCGTCGCATGGATCACAGTGGCCAAGTCATCTCGGTCGAGGTAGGGAGCCAACTGCCACGCCAGCCGCAGATGATAAAAGGCTGACTTGGCAGTGGCTGCTACCTGGGCCTTCATCGTTAACGAGGAGTCCAGGAGCACACCCAAACTCCTAACCTCCCGCACGGGCACCAACGGTACCCCACTGAAGGCCGGGAGAGGGTGCCCCAACTCACGGCCAATCCGACATAGGCCCAGGACTTCCGTCTTTGCCGGGTTTAATTTCAACCGACTCAGTCTGAGCCAACCAGCCACGGCCTGCAACGCCCGGACTAGGTCATCGGGAGTGGAGTCCGACTGGCCGCCCAACATCAGCTGGGTGTCATCAGCGTACTCTCACACTCTCGTAGCAGCAAGATTTGTTTATTAAGGGGTCAAAAGGTTCCAAGCATAGACAGCTTCTGTGTCAGTACCAAGGCCCAGATGCCAGTTCTGCCAATATACTGAAATCAAGAAATTCCACAAATGCCAAGCGACCAATCATTGCTCCCACCAACCTGCCACATATCTGCCCCACCCTTGTGTCTGCCCCTACCACCTGCAAGCTAACAGTTACATTATCTAAAAGCTCCCCAGACTACAAGGTCACACAGAATGATGAGATCATATACTTCCCAAGTTGTTCTCAACACACCTGGGAGACCCCTGCATGAGAACTGTTATGAGCTGACACTAACCAAGCAAAGTAAACAGCTGTACACATCCACTCCCTCCCCCCACGTTGCCAGCAGAGATGATAAACAGCAGTGAAGAAGAGCAAGGTTGCGTGCAACATAAGAATTGTAGAAGAATACATGTGAATCCATGACACAACCAATGGAATAGTGAAATGTGGGACAATAACCCCTAATGCAACAGAACATGAGTGTAAGAAAATGAAATATTTGGCAAGCGAGGCCCGAGCTTGACACAGGCTAGCCTAGGCTATGCAGATCACAGTTAATGGTCCAATAGATACTTCTAATAAAGTAGTCTCCATACTTCTTGCTCTGCTTCCAGTATTATTATTTATTCATACAAGTAAATGTTATCTGTAAGAACAATGATTTTAAGTCATACAAAAAAGCATCCATCAGTTTCAAATGTCAACTCAGTAAAAGCAGCCCCCCCCTTTCCTTCATAATAAAAAATGCCAAAGCACTTCAATCATATTCTGTGGTCATACAGGTTTCTTGAATATAATACACTCATGACAAGAGAAGCAGAGAATAGGGATGTATGTTGCAAATATTACCAATCAAAACTTGGTCCAAACATGCCCTGCTTTCTAATACTGGAAAATTAAATAATCTGAATGAAATTACCACTGATTTTCACGAAACAAGCAAGTAAGATAGGCCACATCCAAATTTATATCCTGCTGCTTTCCTTAGGGTTGCCAGGTCTGGATTGGAAAATACCTGGAGATTTTGGGGATGGATCCAGGAGAGGGTGGGGTTTGGAGAGGGGAGGGGCCTCAGCATGTTCCAATGCCGTGGAGTCGACCCTTCAAAGCAGCCATTTTCTCCAGGGGAGCTGATCCCTGTCAGCTGGAGATCAGTTGTAAAAGCGGGAGATCCCCAGGCCCCGCCTGGAGGCTGGCAACCCTAGCTTTCCTCTTTCCATTTGCATGTGGCAGTGAGGCACTGGGGAAATGGAGACACTGTGGGCAGTATTTAAGCAAATGCATGCCTGACAAGGACCTTGTCTAGTCAGAACACTCAGCCCATGTTCATGCCACACAGTTTACCGTGATCAGTGCTCCTGTGAACAACAAGAGTTTTTCCCTCCCCAATCAATGTAATGACTCAGAGGCTTAGAAGGTCTCCCCCCACCACCGCGGGTGGTTTCTTTTGTCTGAGCTGTGAGCAGATGGGACAAAGCCTTGCTGGGGGGGGGGGGTACAAGCAGAGGCCCATCTCCCCCCCCTCCCCAGTCACAGGCAACTAACCTGCCCTGGAGACAGGAAGGACGGAGATTTAAGACTTCCTGACCCAGAATAAAGGGTACACAAATGCACGTGCAAGATAGGTGAGTGAGAGCTGTGAGAGTCACTTAACATGCTACTGATTCAGGATCTCACTCCTGTCAAGCAGTCCTCTAGAACTGAAGTGAGAACAATCAGCTGGGAGGGAAGTGATATTCATGAGTCCCCCTGTTCTCATGAAAAGTGGTGAGGAAGGAGAAGCAGAAGAAGCAGAAGAAGCAGAAGAAGCAGAAGCAGAAGAAGAAGAAGAAGAAGAAGAAGAAGAAGAAGAAGAAGAAGAAGAAGAAGAAGAGGCAAACTTTTCTTCCTCTCCACTAAGTTATTAGATATTTTTTTTCCAGAGCAAGAAGAAATTTTAATTTCCTCTTGAAGACGAGGGTTTTTTCCTTCATGCTTGGAAGCTGGAAGGGTGGATCCCTTGGGTACAACAGTTCCTGAGAATTTCATTGCAATTGGTTAAGAGACAAAAACAGTACAGGCAGAAATCTATTCCTACTGAAACCTAATGGAACATGATCTGGATGCAATCACAGCTCCAAATATATGTACTATTGATATTAAAGAACTCGAACAAAAACATCAATGAACCAAATGTGCCTGATCCAAGTCAGAATAGAATTTCTGCACACATCTCTAGCAAACAATCCTCAAAAAACAATGGTTATTAAGTGGCTGTAGATCATTAAGAAGCAGAATCGCTACATCTCTGTGTAGAACCACCTCTCAGCAGCCTGCCTGAAAACAATTAAATGGGCAAAGCTGCCACCAAAAATCCACTCCACAAATAGATGTGACATGAGATACTAATTCAGCCACCAAACCATCCAGCAAACCATACTCTAAGTAGCCTTCCTCCAACTTCAGTGGCTCTTCCTCCAGTGGAAGAGACACTTAATTGAGAGGAAGTCTCCTTCTATGGGAGGAAGTATATGCACTACAGCCAAAAGTCAAGGTGAGGTATAAATATTTTGGTACATAAACTTTGTTCAGTGGAATGGTAGGACTATAAACTAGATACATCTCCAGTTTTCAAAGACTGGAGCTTACAATTGGTCCTAAACCTCAGGTCTGAAGGGTTATGCACATCTGGGATAAGGGCTGCTGTTCCTGTGACATGAGGTAAAGGATGAGACCCAAAATGGTGCCAGGGTGCATGTCAGCAGTAAGCCCCACCCCCTGCTTTTTGGTCAGAAAAAACAGTGCAAGGGGGAGGCAGGGCCCCCTCCTCCTTATATGCCACAGTGGTCTTGACCAGAATCAAACCCTTGCAGTGTTGTTAAAATAGCGGCACATCACTCTACAAAATGGTGGCACATCCCTGGGCTGAACTTGGACCATGCTGTCTTGTCAAATTTTTCCTTTAGCCTAACAGCTGAACCAGGTTAAGAGAGAGTGATATATCCATTGTCAAGTAGCCATTTCCACTTTATTGTGAGCAACAAATTTGCTTGGAAAGTTACTGATCTTGGGTAATGCATCACATTAAAAATTAAGCCTTCCCAATGTGTAACAAGGAGCTGCGGTGGCTCAAGTGGTTAAGACGCTGAACTGCAGGCTGTGGAAGGTCGGTAGTTCAGCAGTTTGAGACCCGAGTGTGCCGCATGATGGAGTGAGCTCCCATCTCTAGTTCCAGCTCCTGCCAACCTAGCAGTTCGAAAGCAAGAGATTGCAAGTAGATAAATAGGTACCACTTCAGTGGGAAGGTAACAGCGTTCCGTGCCCCTTGGTGTTTAGTCATGCCGGCCACATGACAGCACTGGCTCTTCGGCTTTGAAACGGAGATGAGCACCGCAACCCTAGATTCGACTGGCTTTCGAGCAAGGGAACCTAATGTGTGTATTCATGCAGTTATTTATTTAATTTTCCAATCTGTATGTTTCCATCGAAGCCATAAATAAAATGGGATGCAAACCTTTTATGTGAAATCTGTAATGCAACTATTGGTCCACTTCAGATTATACATCAAGAGTAAATTACCTTCACACTTTGTCTAGAATGTTGGAGTGTTTTCATTTGCATATAAACCATGAAAAATGGAAGACATAAAAGTAACAACGAATTGTAAAAGAATACACTAAAGATCTGAAGTGCAGAAAAACAAAATTGATGACCTGGAAAAGGGCATTTGGATGAAGGCTTAGCTGCCCACTCACAGTTTGCAAATCTGAAGCAGCAGCAGCGTGTCAAGAGTTACTTTCATTTAGATGAATTATGTTGTTCTTCGTTTCTGCCTTGACTTATAGAGGGAGAAGTGCTGTTGCCTCTTCCAGATACATGGTGGAGGACATTTCTGAAATAAGTAGCTTCTGCAGGCAACAGTCAGATGGAATTAAAAGCCAAGTGGCACAAGCTGATTCATAGAAGCACAATTTGAACTTACCCGCTCACCTTGCTGCGTTTTAAATTAAGTCAAACAACTCAAGGAGACAGGAGTATTGCTGCTGACAGCTCAGGAACAGCATCTGCTCTATGTGGGAAGAGTTTCAAGAAGACAAGTAGGGGGAGGGGAGCTGCGTACTCCAGGTTAGTCAGGCCTCCTGCTATAGCAGAGCTTGCAATTGGTTCTGAGCTTTGAATCCAAAAGATTAAACATCTCTGGGATCAGGGCTCTAGCTGGAGACCTCCCAGTGGCAGCCCAAACCCCCTCCACTCCTCAGTAATCTGGCGGGGGGGGGATTGCAGAACGTCAACTAGAGTTGCCACGTTTCCCATGGGTTGTGAGCTCCACGTTAGGAAACTCTGGGAGATTTGGGGGTGGAGACTGGGGAGGATAGGGACCTCAGTGAATATAATGACACGGAGTCCACCCTCCAAAGCATCAGATTTCTTCAGGGGAACTAATCTCTGTAGTCTGGAGATGAGCTGTAATTCCAGAGGATCCCTAGGCCACAACTGGAGGCTGGCATCCCTGGCATCAACAGTATGGGCGATTTCGCATTAGACTTTGGCCCACGGTCAACCCTTTGTTTTCTTCAGTGCATTGCGTCAATTTCACACTATTTGATCCGCAGCCGGCTTTTGGCCCGGAGTTTACACCTATTCGCCCCGCATCAGAGCGATCCTTGAATTACCGGATTTTCCTTTTGTTCCGAAGTGAATCTAGTCCTCCTACCTTCCCCCCTCCACACTTTTTCCACGCCCAGTAGCCCACCCCTTTTCCCCCTCTTTTTTTTTTTAAATGGTAATGTTATATCGACCTATCGTAGCAATGAAATGGACGCCGACCACACTGCATGGCATTTCATGGCAGGAGGGAGGCGGCGGGTGGGAGAGACTGGCGTGCGGGGGGGGAGAATATCCCAGCGGTGATTTTTAAAGGGTGAATCTGGAAGCCAGGTGGGGGGGAGGTGGAAGGGGGGCTGAAAGAAAGGGAATTCCACCAGCACAGGTGCTTTGCTGACAGGGGTTGGTGGGGGAAGGGGGGGTTTCTTTCAGAATAACATTACTTTTTATTCCTTAAACAGTGAGACCTTCTTGCTCCAGAGACAGCTGCTCAGAAACTATCTCTGAATCACAAGACCCAAGAACAGACGATATCTCACCGCGTGTTCCCACAGGAAGGGGTGAGTGAATCAGCCTTTACTGCGGGGTAGAGGCGGGCCAGCACAGCCCCCATCCCCGGTTGTCTCTCTGGAGGGGGGGGAAGGCTGGCTCCACGGTTTTTTGCACGCTAGTCAAAGCTACCTTCTAACCCCCATGCTGCTGTGACCGGCAGCCAGGGCCCCCCCTTCCTCGCTCCCGAGCTCCAGGACACCAAACGAGACTGTCGCCTCTGCGGCAGCCAGGATGGACTGTGTCCCCCCCCCCAGGCCCGCTTATCCGACAGCTTCCTCCCCCTCCTCGGTTCCTCGGCAGCTAAAACCCAAGGGGAAGGGGGGGTGAGACACGCAAGCCACACAAACGCTGCCGCAATCACCCTCGATGGCGCACAAAGATGTGTGAAGCAGTTCAGAGTCCAGGGGCACCTTTAAAACCAGCAGAATTTTATTCCAAGGCATAAGCTGGGCTCTGAGCAGGAGCAAGACAGGGAGCTGCTGGGGTGGGTGGGGAGGGATTTTGTTATTTCACTTTCCTGAACTGCTGTGCGCCCCCCAAAAAAGGGCGGGTGGGCAGGAGGAGGAGGAGGAGGCTAGGCTAAAATGGGTTCTATCATTATAACGATGTTAGTTGTATTTAGAACAATTCTATTGGGTTCTCCTTTGACACGCCTCACTCCAGTATCACCAGTGTGTGGGGTAATGATGTTATCTTTACCTGAGTGGTACGATATCTGCTTCCACACGCCTTGTGCCCCCCCCCCCCGTTTTTGCACTGGCAATGTTATGGGGGAAATTGGCAGAATCTTCTCTGCAGAGTAAAAGCTTGCTGGAGCAGTCTCTCTGCATCCTGTAAACCAGCATTTCCATCATTGGAAATGATCCCCTCCTACCACTGACAAAAGTTCTCAATTTGATGTTATCCATGCGTTTTCTGAACCAAAACAGGGAACTCGGGATTGAGTGTGGCAAGTGAGAATGATCAGATTGATGACTGTGAGCAGGAAGAGATTTCTTCACATAACACAGCTGTGTGCGTTGCAGTTAAATAGTTTCTAATTTAAGCACAACAGGTTTTGCTGGCTGTTGGGATTTAGCTGGGGTTGGGGGGGGGCTACTATGTGGATGTGTGCAATCAGGTGTGTCAGGTCCCCACAGCAACAACGTAGTACACACTTGCAAGAAGGTTTTACTTTATTGAAGCCATGGAGCACTTGAACAGGGTCACTGTTCAGAACAACAATAGCTCGGAGAGCTGGAAAGGTTAAAGCAAGTTCATAATCATTACAGCCAATAAACATGGTTCCCGCGCACGGTCAAAGGGTTTCTTGCGTGCCTAAACCTTGGGAAAGCAACTGCTACTTTATTATAAATAAGCATACGATTCTCACAGTCTCTATTAATTAAAGACAAAGCAAAGCACTCTTGCTCTTCCACCTGTGGCCTTGGCTAGATAACGTTACATCAAAGCATGGCTGGCGTATAATGAAAAGAATGCAGAGCTACTGGGGAGTTGTGCGCATGACGACCTGAGTGCATGGACGGAGGAGGGGGGAAACGGATAGAGGATCATATGGACAAGAATAAACATTTGGCACCTTGCTGACATACTGCCCCTCGAAAACCAGCTTCCCTCTCAACCCAAGACCAGTCTCCCGGTCATTCCGGGGGATCTCCTGGTTTCTCCGGGAACTCCCGGTGAAATCTCCGGAGCATGTGAGGGGCCCGAATATCCCCTACTTCCACCCACTCGAGGTGCTGGGGTCCAAAGTCTTTCCATTCAACCAGATAGAACACTTTGCCACGTTTCCGCTTAGAGTCCAAGATGCGAGAGATCTCGTAATGTTCTTGTCCGTCCACTAGGATGGGGGGGGGAGGCAGCCATTCTCCCCGCCATTGGCAGGACCCATTGTCTTTTTTCAGAAGGCTAAAATGAAATACTGAATGCAAGGACGTAAATTTTTAGGCAATTCAATGTCAACAGCAACATCATTGATAATTTTTCGGACTTTAAAAGGCCCTATGAATTTCCACCCCAACTTTCTACTAGGACGCAACAATTTTATGTTTTTAGTAGACACATACACCAGATCCCCAGG
>NW_015172555.1:1990467-2001651 GCF_001447785.1 Gekko japonicus
CTAGAGGGTTCTGTTGCCCTATCTTTCTGTTATCCTTCCCTTCGGCTTTCTTTATCTCTGATGGAGCTTCAGTTTTCAATAGTTAGCATCTGGCTGCTTGGGTCTTGTGTAACATATACTGAAGTTGCAAATATACACAGGGTATTATGAGGAAAGGCTAATTGTGTCTATCTGGGGGTAGCATGCACTCCTGGTACAAGTGGCTGGAAAAGGTTAAAGGGCGAAATAAATTGTATTGGATAGTTTCAGGGCTATTTTTGGGCAGGAACGCACGGGAACGGAGTTCCGGCTGGCTCCCAAGTTGGCCACGCCCAGCAGGAACTCATTAGCATAATAGGCCACACCCAACAGCAGAAACTCATTAGGATTGGCTACATTAGGGGTGTGTGGCCTAACATGCAAAGGAGTTCCTGCTACAAAAAAAGGCCCTTGGTTTTGACAACAAACAAGGTAAACAGAATAAGAAGCAAAAGATAGGTGTGGCTGGATAACCACACTTCTGGTAACATGTGGGTGCAGCCTAATGTGCTAATGAGCTGTGCTGTCAGGGGTGTGGCCCAATATGCTAATGAGTTCCTGCTGTTGGGTGTGGCCTATTATGCTAATGAGTTCCTGCTGGGCCTTTTCTACAAAACGAGCCCTGGATAGTTTAATGTAATGGTACTCATTCTAGCTCACAGAGAAACACTTTTTCAATTACCATCAAACCACAGATCCACATTTGAGGCCTGCCTCTCAAGGGAGCTTTGCAGACTACCCATCCCTCTGGTGGCAGCTGTTTCAATGTGGGAACCTCCTGCCAACCACAAGCTGCACAGGGTAAGGGCCTTACCCACTTTCCTGAAAGTGCCATAGTAGGTTATAAGAACAGAGACATAAAACAGTTGATTAAGATAGTAACTAATAAGACAGATCAAGTATGTATTTAATTCAATAAAACATCAGAAACAAGTAGGAATAAAGTAGGCCTCTGACAATTAAAATACAGTTATGTTTGGACTTAATTTTATAAGCTTCTACTGAAAATTTGGCAACACATTTAGTGATTTGAGGGTTGACATCTTCTACAAAATAAATTAAAATATTTTCCTTAATGAAGACACTATGTTGGAGGTATTTAGATAAGAATTGTTTACATTGTAAAGTAAGGAGGGGACACTCTAAAATAATATGGGATAACGAGTCGAGAATACCTAATTCAACCTATTTTGAGAAGCTATTTGCTTAAATCTACCAAAAAGTACTACCAATGGAAAAGCATTTAAACGGGCCAAAGTAAAGGCCTGGCACTGGAATTGAGACTCCAAAATGAAAAAATTGTGCGGCATCATTCCATGCCTTTGATATATACCTAAATTTGCTGCGGAACAGACAGGGGTGTGTGAGGGGAATATTTTTGGGAAATTCATGATCCATAAGCCTTATTTGGATTATTCTTAAAATATATGATTTGTCACATAAAATAAAGGAATTTATTGCAATACCAAACCAAACAGTGTTATGCTGATCTTTCATTAAGTAGGATAACAAGCTTTTGGGTTCAGATGTAAAGTGAATTTTTAACCAGTCATTCAGGTCAACATCTAGCAGGTTTCGTAAAGCAGAGAACTGGAAAGGCAGGAATGGAGGGGGTAGTTCTTACTGGTCAAGCTGAACTGCACTGCAAATCTCCTGGATAACGTAAATGACAAATAGGGCAAACAGTAACCGCTGAATACAAAAGTAAATGGTTTTGGGGGGTTTTATGTGTCAGAAATAGGGACTTAACTGAGCATTCTGCAAATCCATTTGTGGCAATCATCCTTAAATTCCTGCCTCTCCTCCAGGGCTCTGAACCAAACCTTGTGATTTGGGCTTCATGCAAATACAAGTGATTGTCAGGCAATCAGACCCTGCAGAATTTCACTGGATGAAAGGGATGAGTGAGCCTTAGCTTAAAAAGGGTGAAGAGAAAAACTTTTTTTACCTTTTGCACAGCGATTTCATGGCTCTGGAAAGGAGCGTCAGCTTAGCCAGGCTTTTATTGGGCTTCCTAATTAGGGTTTGGGGGTCGGCTTAGGAAAGAAAGCATATTTTGATGTGACAACAAAAGGGCCCATAGCTACAGTGGGGCATTTTAGGACTCCGTCCCCTCAAATGTGAGGCATGCCGCACAACAGCTGCTGTCCCCTTCCCCCTCCATCCCCTCCTGTGACATTAAAAGCATGTGGCTAGCTGGAGGGCCCTTTAAATTTTGCCGCTGCCCCTCTCACTCCCCTCCTCCAAGATTTAAAGGGCCCTCCAGCTGAACGGCGGGCCATGTGCTTTTAATGTCAGGCTCTTTAAATCTGCAGAAGATGAGAGAGAAGGGCATCTGCTGGCCACACGCTATCCCTGAACTCGAAGTGGCGCCGCTTGGAGTTCAGGGAAGGCATGCAGCCGGCAGCCTCCCCTCTCCCGCACCACCTGCAAGGGAGAGGGGTGGGGGCACACTTTCCCTGAACTCCAAGCAGCAATTTCACCACTTGGGTTTCAGGTGTGGGCGGCCCCCACTAGAAAAACAGCATTTAAAGGGTTCCCTTTAAATAGTGTTTTTCAAGTGGGGGCGGCCCCTGCCTGAACTCCAAGTGGTGAAATCACTGTTTGGAGTTCAGGGAAGGGTGTGGCTGCCCCCCCCCTCTCTCCCCCTCCCCTGCTGCCCCACAAACCCAAAATTTCTGGCTATGGGACTGACAACATATATACATCCTGTTAAGCACCCATTGTTCCTAACTGGTGTGTGTGTGTGTGTGTGTGTGTGTGTGTGTGTGTGTGTGTGTGTGAGGGTTCTATAGAAAGGTGCTTGTGGCTGCAGTCACACAGAACATTAGCCACGCTAGAGAGACGGAAGATAGGTGGATTTTCTGGGTGCGATCTCACCGCCACATCTGGGAAGCGTAGAGCTCCCGTGGCTCACCCGAGGCTTCCTGCCGAAGATGCGGGGTAAAAAACTAGTACCTCTGAGGTACTAGTTTCCGGTAACTGCAGGGCAAGGGCGGGCGTCTGATTGTGTTTCCGGTGGCATCCGGGCCCCGCCCATGTCCCCTTGCAAAAAGGTTTTTTCCCCCAAGTCTCCATGGATGCGCACAAGCACCCAATGGAGCATGCGCATACTTTGGTGTACAGAAAAAACAAACAAACCCGTTTGCCGCACCACGCAGCTTCTTTGCCATGCTGCAGGATTGTCCTGTGATTGGCACCTCCCCCCTACCCACGGGACCTCCACGGGACCTCCGCGGAACCTCCACAGGACGTCTGATCGCGCAACCGCACGTGTGACCGGGGCCTGAGATGGACAGGAGGCTGTCCTGCCTCTGAAGGGAAAAACAGCCCCTCGTCTGAGCCCATGGGAGTGCTGCTTTTTAAAATGGGGATGGAACTGAAAAGTACTGGAAGTGGAGGCTCAGTGATTCAGCAAGAGGTTTATTGGATTACATCTGGAAACTGAAGACAAACTAGCCGGCTGCAAGCCGGTTTATATGTGTGAAACACACCACACCCACACCCCACCCAGCACACACCCATTCACCGTGATAGGTTCTGTTTACATTTACACAATGTTATAGGTCTACTTTCGAATCCAGGCGACCCCATTGGTGCGCCCTAGGATCCGAAGTGGTTATTGTTCTTAGGACTGAAGGTCTGGGGTTTAGCTTGACCTCATGGTCAGGCGAGTGTGGCCACAGCCATCTTATTTGCGGGATTAATACACAACAGGAATGTCAGAGGGAAGCACAGCAGGAGTTAGTTCAGGTCAGGTCTGCTTCAGGGGAGAGCGCAGGGAGAGCTCAGGTCTGCCTCTGCAAAAGAGCAGACAGTGACGATTAGCTCTGCCTGGTAGCATGGCAGAATGGTTTAACTCTACCCCAGGAAGAGAAGAGAGTACCCGACTGTGAGCCCCGACTCTGGCAAGGAGCAGACCTTGTGCCATTTTGTCTGACTCTTGGGAAAGGATGGGCTGGTGTGGGTGGAATCCTGGGTGTGTGTGTGTGAAAAGATCCAATTCGGTGGCTAGTCAGTGAAAGTCTGTTTGTGCCTGAAAACATTAAAGAAATTTCAAACCACTCTCTGAAGCCATAACTAGCTTTATCAATCAATCAATCTAATTTATTGCAGCAGGAGCCAGTAAAACAGTACAATTCTGATATAAAAGGGATTAAAACAGTAATAACATGGGGATAATATAAAAACATTAACAGGAGAGAGTTAATAAAATTAGTAAAGTAAAATAGTGTTAATAATAGAATCATACAATTTTTTTCAGCTAAAAGTACTGGACTATCCACTACACCTGATATCCCTCCAGGTGGGGCCCGGTATTAGCCTGGATCTTCAACTGATGTCTGGACCCCTTTGTCAGGTAGCCCTGTCATAGATCTGGAATGTGGAAGGGTACACCTCCTCTTCGTTCTCAGATCTTCCCTGTCCAGCTTCTGTGCGCTATCTCATGCTTGACCTTGCAGTCTCCAGCTGCAGTTTACTCGGCTGGGAATATTTATATCCCGCCTTGCCGGTGCAGCACATCTTCTGTGTTCTTTACGTACTAACCCTGCCTCGGGGAATCTCCCTATTCTGTTTGCACACCACAAATTTTACCTCATGGCAGTGAACCCATTTCTATACCTTCGCTACCTTAAGAACACCTGGAGACTGAGGGGAAGGTTTATAGTTTAAAACAAACAAACCTGGTCCCCAAATTGTAGGAGGCTGCATGAGTCCCCTCAGTAGGTAGAAAAGGCCTGTCACAGTACCCTGTGGGGAAAGAGCAGCCTTACAGCTCCTGAGGTAACCTGATATGGAAATCTCGCCCTCTTCCCCTCCCTCCCTCATGCACGAGATTCCTCTTTTTCTTCTTATTTGTTTCTTCTTATTTTTTTTTTATGGCTGTCCCACCCAGCCACATTATATGTATATTGATGCTGGTCCAGCCCAGGGAACCAAGGGAAGACACACAATCACTTTCTTATTTGGTCCTTTCCACGAAGAGACCTTAAATCCTGGTTCAACCCTGTCCCCGAACTTACATTCTGCACTACACATGAGCTCACCCCTGTAATTATCTTGGGGTATTTTTTGTTTCCACATTACATTGAGGTCATCCCGGTTTCGCCTCACACTTGTCCCGGGATAAACAGATGCTGTTATAACCAGGGATAAATGCAAGGTATTGTGTCACGAGTTGAACTCTGATAAAACCAGGGATGAGATCCAAGTATGGAAAGGACCAATGTCAACTTCTGAAATGGCACACGAGAGGCTTTTGCAAGTGCCAAATGCAAGTGCCAAATGCCCACCCAGCAGTTCAAAAGCTTAGCAAGTAGATAAATGGGTACCTACCTTAGGTGCAGGGGGGCACCTGCATTCCGGTGGAGTGGTGGGTTCTCTGTTGCAGGTTGTTAGAGAGGTGTGAGGAGAGAGAAGGAGGACCCAAGATGAACCCTCTCCTGAGACTAAGGGACCTTGCAAAGAAGGACCCTGGAGTGCTTTCTGACTCGTGGGCCCAGGCTCCTGTGTATTGTTTTGTTCTCTGGACTGAATAAAGTGTTCCAGAGATGTAATTCAATGGTACATGGATGCTTTGATTGTTGAAAGAAAACAGTTTGACACTGATAATGAGAATGATATGAAGAGTGTGGATGCAGTTGTAACAGTGAAGGCAGTCTCTTGCAAATGGATTAGATATCTGTGTGCGAATAGCCAGGAACAGATTTGGGAGCCTAAACCAATTATTTACTTAAAAGGGACATGATAGATTCCACTTGCCTGTCCAAGATATATTACTGAACCATGGAGTTAAGAACAAAAGAGCTCTTTTAATCATAGTTACTGTAACAAACCCTTTCTGGGAAACACTTCTTTTTAAAAGGACGATCAATTAATCCTCCTGGGGTTTAAATATTTGAGGAACTGCATAAATCAAAACACAACCCTAGATTTGTGTTTCTTCCCATTGTCTTGTCTATGGAGAATGCTAAAGAATCAAGAGAGTTTATCGTAACCACACATTACAAATTGCTGTATCTTCAACTTTGACATTCTGTTGGTTTTATGCACCAGATGAAAATGAAGTTTCAAGGGTAGCCCTTTAGCTTTAAAAAAAAGAAGTAAAAACATAAAAGCACAACCTTGTTATTATGGGAGGCACAATAGCCAGCCTCAGTGGAATCTGGACAAACCATGGAGACTTTGGGAGTTAATTGCATCACCTTAGACAATAATTTGTTCTTTGTGGCACTAGTTATCTCTTTGCACAGTTGGCTCCCTTTTTGTTGGTTTGCAATGTCCCATTAATCACAGTTCCATTTGCTATGTGTCATGCGATTCATCATCCTTTCCTCCAGCAGCTATTTCTATCCTTCTGGCTTCCAATAAACCACTAATTTAGGCTGGCAGCAGTCTCTGAGCTCAAATATCACGGTGCCTTAGATGCGTACAGAGGGTCAGCTTGAACATGTTCTGGCTTCAGGGCCACCAGCAACCAGTTAGAGGCAAGTCCAGGAGCACCTCAGATACCAACAAGAGTTTCAGGATATAAGCTGAAAGTCAAAGCTCCTATTGTCAGGCATGAGTCTGAAAAGAGGTCCCTGAGTCTTTACATCCCTGTGATAAAGTGGGAGGGAAGTTTTAATGAATGCTTATTAAGGATGCAAAAGTACAGTGTTGACAGGATGCTGTGGAGGTGGTCGACAGGACCCTGGCAACTGTGAAGCCCACCGCGTGCCTCCTGGATCCATGTCTGTCCTGGTTTGTCAAAGCCTGCAGAAATCAGGACTCCCCTGAGGGAAATGATCAACTTGACCTTAACAACAGGGACGTTCCAAGGTATCTGAAAGAGGCAGTGGTGAGACCGCTTTTGAAAAAGCCATCTCTGGACCCTACAATCCTAACCAACTACCGCCCAGTATCGAACCTTCTGGTTTTGAGTAAGGTAGTTGAGAGGGTGGTAGCTGAGAAGCTCCAGGGATTCCTGAGTGATTCCTCCATCCTGGACCCATTCCAGTCTGGCTTCCACCCTGACCATGGGATGGAGACAGCACTGGTCGCCCTCACAGATGACCTCCGGAGACATCTGGATTGAGGCAGGTTGGCGCTGCTGTTGCTACTTGACTTAACAGCAGCATTCAACACGGTCAAGTATGATCTTTTGACCCACCACTTTACCAATCTGGGAATACAGGGGTCTGCTTTGCAGTGGCTGTCCTCCTTTCTCCATGGTTGAGGACAGAAGGGGGCACTTAGGGATAGGGTATCTCTGCTTTACCCCTTGGTATGTGGTGTTACGCAAGGGGTGATCCTCTCTCCCTTGTTGTTCAACATCTATATGCGCCCCCTTGCCCAATTAATCCGGAGGGTTGGACTAGGTTGCTATCAGTATGCTGATGACACCCAGCTGTATCTGCAGATGGATGGACAACCTGACTCCGCCCCAGATCATTTGACCAGGGCCTTGGAGGCTGTGGCTGGTTGACTGCTATGGAGCTGGTTGAAACTGAATCCAATGAAGACTGAGGTCCTGGAGGGATAGGATCAGGAATCCAACTCCCAGCCCTTGGTGGGGCGTGACTAATGCTGGTGCCCAGGTCACCAATATTGTCAGGTCGGCCTTTTACCAACTCCTACCAGTCAGGCAACTGGTTCCTTATCCCTGCCTGGTGGAACATGTTCTTGGTTGAGATCAGGGCCCTGTGGGATTTCTTACAATTCCACAAGACCTGCAAAACAGAGCTGTTCCACCAGGCTTTTGGATGAGGTGGTGGATGTCCGTAGACACTGGCCTTCCCTGCTTATTCTGCTCAATCTGTCTCAATGGTGTTGCCTATACCAACTTAGTGCCAGAGAAATATGCTCTCCCTGGCATTGTTGCAGTATGCATTGCAGTTAGATATTACATAGCTGCCACCAGGTTTTAACAAGTGCTGAAATATTTAGTTGGATGAATTGACTGATGTTTTAATGAATTTTTATTGTTTTATCATGTGTTGTGAGTCACCCTGAGCCCACTTGTGGGATACAAACACATAAATAAATAAATAAATGTGTATTGTAATTAGCTCGATTAGAGCAGAGGGAAAATGCTTGGGGGGGGGGGCACCAAATTAGCCCCTGCAGCGAGGTAAGAACCCTATTTCCTTATTCAACCCTGAGGAGTCCATTGTTCCGAACCTGTGAACAAACTCAAATTCAGCAACCTCGTGTTGTAATTCCCCTTTGAAATTTCTTTGTTTGAGGACTGCCACTCTTAGGTCAGCAAGGAAGGACCTGAACAATTAAAATGTTCTCCCTCTCTCTGTTTTTTTTTTTGCATGTTGTGGTTTTTAATGTCAAATTTAGATCCATTTAATTTTTGCGTAGGGACTGATTTATATGTCCGATGCAGAATGTGGAAGGGCATTGCTGACATTTGATGGCATGTATAATACTGGAAGATGTTGGCAGTGAAGGACTGGAACGCTGTCCCATGCCTCAGCCTCCAGACTATATGGCAACGTAGTTAAGACAGCCAGAGAAGGCAAACCCTATGTGTTTACTCTTCTGCCACTGTCCTCTTTGATATAGAGAATGGGATTCTCAGGGAACTTTCCTTCCTTCCGATATTCCTCTCCGAGAACTTTCTTTTCTTCTCCCTGTATGCACCATAAGGGAGGACACGCTGTCCTCATCTTGGCACCATGACACAGATGGCCTCTCACCATCTGCATCCATCCTTAGTAAGATAGACTATCATAAGTTTTCTTATCTAAATTGTAGTTCTAGAATAAAGTGACTAGTATTAAACTAGCAAAGTGGCTCTGTGTAGCTTTGTAAGCTGGGTGACCTGGTACAAAGATGCTCCTGCATGTGTAGCTTTGTTTAAAGCACTCTGCTTACTAGTGGGTACTGGACTAACTATACCAGTTAACCCAACAGAAGATGGAGTGGTGCCTCCGAGCTGTATACAGCATATCTGAGTGAGCGCCAGGTCTCTACGAGCCCAATCCATTGACCTATGGCCCTCGTCTCTAATGGATTTGGTTCAACACAGCACCATTGTGTGCATTTTGCTCTTGGTAAGGAACATTTGGAGACAGCCCTTGAACTATTTTAAACTGTATAAAGCTGGCAAGAGGAAGACATCACAGCAAGAAGGCCGCACAGACCAAATCCAAAATGGCCACCGCAGCTGAACTTAACAAAGAGGTTGCTCTCCCTACTGCACCCACAGATGATGCGCTGATTGTGGCCCTCTTAAGAGAAATCTTTAAGGACACCAAAGGCATTAAAGAAGTACAGGAGGGATTGCTCTCTGTCAGATCTGAGCTCACTGAACTAAAATCTCTTCAGAAGCGGGCAGCTGAACAGCTAAAAATGCATAGACTGGGATCTCGGACCTAGAAGACTCTTCTTTTTCTTACTTACATGCAACAACTTCAATCAGAGGTAACAACTTTAAAAGTTAAACTCTTAGACCTAGGAATATAGTGCATCATGCATTTCTTACATCTCACATCAGATATCTGACGAAGTGAGTTTTGACTCTTGAAAGCTTAAACTTTGGGAAATGGTGTTGGTTCCTAAGGTGCTACTACCCTGACTGACTAGCCTGATCTTGTCAGGTCTCAGAAGCTGTTAAATCAGCTTTGAATTCACAGCAAAAAATAAGGTACTATTAGACTTAAAATTTGTTCTTTATACATTTATGTTGATATCCCATATATATTGACATCATGCAGGGGGTTGGGGTGTAGGAGGAGGGTCCCAAGGCCAAGTTTTGCCCTAGTCTCTCTCTCTGTGGCACTCTTCTAAAGGCTGCAGATGATGCATGTTAAGAACTTAATAACATAAGAGAAGCCAATGTTGGATCAGGCCAATGGCCCATCCAGTCCAACACTCTGTATCACACAGTGGCCAGAAATACCAGGAGCCATCAGGAGGTCCAGCAGTGGGGCCAGAACTCCAGAAGCCCTCCCACTGTTGCCCCCCCCCCCAAGCACCAAGAATACAGTGCATCCCTTGCCCCAGACTGAGAGTTCCTACCTATACCTTGTGGCTAATAGCCACTGATGGACCTCTGCTCCATATGTTCATCTATTACCCTCTTGAAGCCATCCATGCTTGTAGCCGCCGCCACCTCCTGTGGCAATGAATTCCATGTGTTAATCAGTCCTTGGATAAAAAATGTTCTCAGACCAGGTTGCCTATCATGTCACAGCTACCCACAGTATTACTGATTCATCAGACCTAAATGAGGAACAATGACAATCCACTGCACTGAAAAGTAAGGATGATTGAAGAATGTAGATCATCAACACACTGTGTGTGTGTTATATGCCACCAAGTCACTTTCAATTTATGGCAATCCTATGAATTAACAACCTCTAAGGGAGTCTATCATTAACAGGTCTTGCAAACTGAAGGTAACGGCTTTCTTTATTGAGTCAATCCATCACATGCTGGGTATTCCTTTCCTACTGCCTTCAACTTTTCCTAGTACTATTGTCTCTTCCAGTGAATCTTGTCATACCGTAATGGAGATAGAAAGATGATTAGATAGATAGATAGATAGATAGATAGATAGATAGATAGATAGATAGATAGATAGATAGATAGATAGATGATGGACGGACGGACGGACATGCCTGAGGCAACTCACTAAATAAAACACGATAAAACATTAAACAAACAGCACAAAAACAATGTTAACAGACCAGTAAAAAAAACAGCCATAAAAAACAATATTGATATACTAACTTTCACTTGTGGCTTAAGGTGGCTCCATATGTATGTACGTTAAGTGCCATTAAGTTGCAAACAATTTACAGTGACCCCAGCAAAGGGCTTGCAAGGCAAGTGAAAAACACAAATGGTTTGCCATTGACTTCCTCTGCAGAGCCTTCTGTGGTAGTCTCCCATACAAATACCAGCCCTGCTTAGCTTCTGAGATCTGATGAGATCAGGCTGTACCATGCGACCTTCCCTCCCAAGGTGACTCTTACCGTATGCATAATATGTCCACCAGATTTAAACCAATTTAAAATTGAAATATCTTTCTTAAATAAACCAATCTTAATGCCTGCCCTAAATTGAACGATCCACAGATGGTCCTTTGAAACAGCAGTGCCACGCGGGCTCTCCTAAAGGAGAACAAATCTGAGGCCGATTTCTAAAGGAGAACAAATCTGAATAAAC
>NW_015172555.1:2002507-2024344 GCF_001447785.1 Gekko japonicus
GAAGTGTTGGTTCTGGCCAGCCAGGAGCCAGAACTTAAATGTCAGATAATGGGCTAAACCAGAGGTGGCCAAACTGTAGTTCGGGGGCCGCATGTGGCTCTTTCACACAGTCTATTTTAATGTTAATAAAAAGCAAATTTGCATGTTTTTCAATTAAGACATGTGTGTAATATTTGTTCATGTCTTGCAGCTCTCAAAATCTGATGTTTATTCTGTGTGGCTGCTACATTAAGCAGGTTTGGCCACTCCTGAGCGAAACAGTAGGCCCACCCACTTCCCATGAAGTTGTAGGGCTTGTTATCTCCCTTGTCCTGGCATCTGTCCTGAGTGCCAATTCTGAAGGGACAGCACCCATTTGCTTCTTGTTGCTGAGGCAACAGTGTCACACAACTGTTTCTCCCCACTTCAGTGGGATGTGGCACCTGGAGATGACATCATGGTGGTGTTCCAGCCATTTCTCAGCTTGTTGGACCACTTCTCCTCCTCACAGCCTTTGCTAGCTTTGTCCCTTCTGAATGGAAGTAGGATGCGTCGGGGAGTAATGCCATACCAAAAGAACAGTATGGGGAAATAAGGAAATGCACAAAGAAGCAGCACAACTGGAACAGAAACTTTTAGCTCAAAAACGCAGGAATGAAAAATTGAAATCCTCCTTAGTGGATACTCTCTGAATTTGAAAAGCTGTACTGTTTTCCACCCACCAAAGATTCTTGTTGATTTTCTCGGTGTAATCTTCCCCCACCAGTTTCCACCATGATGACTACTGCAATTTATTTATTTTTTAATTCAATTTTTTAAAGTTATTTTTTCATACAAAATAATAGCAATTAGACTATAGCAATGACGATTTACATAACAACTGTGGAATTAACATATTACATAACAGAATTATACATTTTATCAATTTCTACAGCACTGGTGTGTCATCTGTTTCAAAAATTCAGTAAGTTTTTAAGATGCTCATTTTTGGGGATGATTTCACCTTCTGCAAGGTATTGAACCACCAGGAACCAAACGGCTTGAAAGACTTTTGCATTCTCTTGTGTTTGTTGATAAGTCATTTTCCCATATATAAAATGTTCCCATAATTTGTTTTGCCAGTCAGATATGCTTGGGATGGTTTTTCCTTTCCACTTCTGTCTTTGGGTTTCTACCATATGACATCACCCAGGGGTGTTGAGTCACAGATGTTCTCTTCAATATGTTGTCATCGTGGTGGATTGTCTGTTGTTAGAATCTGTACTGGAGATGATAATTGTATGGCTTCATAATATAAGACTAGGTCCGGAAAATCCATACCTCCATTTTTGAGCGTTTCAATGTTTTGAAACTGATTCTAGGTGTTTTATAGTCCCAAAAGAATTGAAGAAACGCAGTCTGCCAGTGGGTTAGCTCTTTTCTTGTGATTTGAATGGGTAAGGCACGTAGAAGGAATAAGAACTTTGCTTTCTGGCTCTTGGGCATCTCTAGGCTCAGAGCCACAGGCAAAGAGCCCTTTAGCTCGCCCTTCAGCTCGTGCCTCTGTCAAGGTGGTTTCTTAAATACTAAAGTACAGTTAATCACAGTCAAACAATGCTCCTTCCTCTCCCTCTCTCAAGCAGCCAGGACTCTGCAACAACTCTAAGTACTTTCACACCCTCCCAGACCAGTCCCAGACCATGTCATGCCTGCCCCTGCTGATGTCATGCCTGCCCTTGCTGATGCCCCTGAGGAGGCACCTGCCAGCCAGGAGCCTGTGGACTTACAGGCTCCTGAGGACAGTACTGCAGCAGAAAGGCAAATCCTGTAGCTGAAAGCTATCTAAGTGGTGAGGAGGATAGAGCCTCCCAGGGAACACCTGCAAGGGATCAGTCTCTGCTGCAGCCCAGTAATTCATCATCAGACTCGCCTCCACCTGTAACCAGGCTCAGGAATGTAAGAAGACAACAGCTGAGAGAGCGAAGGCAGAATGCACGCATGCGTGCCAGAAGATCTCTTAGCCCTGATTACTGACAGGATCCTGTCCTCACTCCTGGCTAGCTAATGAGTTGATTAGCTAGCACTGTATATATGCAAGTCTGTTGCCAGCAGTCATATTATTATCGGCTTGATCCTCGGCTTTTGACCCTTGGCTTCGTTGACTCTGCGTTCATCTCTGACTCCTCTGGTATCGTTGTGATTTATGGACTTAAAACTCTGGTATGTCTGACCCTGCTTTTGGACTGTGATTTAAACCTGTTTGAACCTCGCTGCCTGATTTGCTCGGCTTGACCTCGGACTGCTTCTGGACTTTCGCTTGCTTGCGTCACACCCCCTGGTCCTGCTGTGACAGACCAGTTCTCCTGCACAATATCCTCAGCTGAAATCCCCTCAGCTGAAAGCAAGTAAAAAAACACTCACCCTCTAGCACCTCTGCCTCCTGCTCCTGCTCAGAGCTCAGCTGGGTCTCAGCTGGGTGTCCTGAATTCCACACCCTACCATGTCCCTCATCAGTGAGTTTAATATCTCCAAAGTTGCAGCTGGCTGTTAGCATTTGCAGACTTGTCCAATACTCATCGACACCTTCCCCCACAGTTTGAGTCAAGGTTTTAAAAAAATGTCCCTTTCTACCGTTTCATTCTTTCTGGGGTCGCAATGAATGTCAAAACGGGCCAATACTGCAGAGCGATGATGCTGTGCTTGGAGAAAGTTTACACACAATGGCTGTGGTCACCCCCACTAAATAACCCACTTTCAATCCACTTTCCAACTGGATTTTACTGTGTGAACTGGTGGATTGAAAGTAGATTTAAAGTGTGTGACCGCAGTCATGTCTCTGTTTCTGCAATTAAGGATGGAAACAGTTTCACTTGCACTGTCCACATAGAAATTAAACTCCGTTTTCCAGGTCTTCCATACCTGGGCTAAGTTCAAGGTTTGGAGGTTCAATCTCCCTGGTGGTTTCAGACCTTCCAATTTTCCATCTCTTTATTTTCTCGTGTTTTCCTTTTCCTTTTGTTTTCAGTTCTACTCACTGATTGTTGCTGATCTTCTGTCTAGGATCCAGCCACTGCTGCCACCATGTTTCAAGGTGTGTTATTTCTATATACGCAAACAGTCTCTGTCTTTTAACAGACTTTAAACTTTATGTTAATAACTATTTTACAGAGTTCTCTCAGCCTTGGCCTTCTCTCATTCCGCTCCGGCCCCAGCTGATGAGAAATCGAAACACTTGCCTAGTTCCTGGCTTCTCCCTGGAGCTACTACACACTCAGTTTTTCCTTATTGCTACAGTAGCAACAAGCTCTATAACAACAAAATGCTTTCCATTAGGTAGGGCTGGTTTTATTATGAAGTGAAACGAGGAGGAGGTTGTTGACTTGTGTAACAAAATTAGGTTTGCCAACTGGAGTTTGGGAATTTCCTGTAAATTTGCAAGCAGTACCCGGGGAGGCACTTCCATTTCTCCTGGACTCTATGGTATACCACACAGTCGACCCTCCAAAGCTGCCCAGTCCCCACCTTGAATTTGGTAGCCCTAAACAAAATACATTCCTAGGCCTCAACCCAGTGTCTGGAAAATGGAGTGGCCCCTGGGCGGGTTCTCTAATGATGTCAACTTGGAGTTTATTCCAAGTGGTGGATTAAGAACATAAGAACATAAGAGATGCCAATGTTAGATCAGGCCAAAGGCCCATCCAGTCCAACACTCGGTATTACACAGTGGCCAGAAATACCAGTGCCATCAGGAGGTCCACCAGTGGGGATTTTGGATATTTGTAGTGACATCCTGTCTGCCCATCTGCCAATGCACTAATTTCTTTGCACTAATTTCTTTGCACTTACTTTCTTTCTTTTTTTAAACACTTTTTATTGATGGGATATATCATCAATCTACAAGAATTACATTTCATAGTTTCAACATATATCCATTTCTATTATCTCCTCCCCCCCCCCTTCTTGGCCTCCCGCAGTGCTCCCACCCCCTTATAAAAACCAGATTTATATTCACTTTCTTTCAAAACCCTCTCTAAACAATTTTCTTAACCGGTAACTTCATAACAATTCTATCTTTTCAATCTAATACATACTGTTCTTCATAATTGTCAAAGCAAAGTAGATTGTCTTTTACATCCCAGTGTTTTTCAACATATTCTTTAAAATCAGTCCATTCCTCGGTAAATTCATGGTCTTCTTTATTGTTGAGTTTCCGTGTCAATTTGTCCATTTCAGCCATAAAAAGCACTTTTTAAATCCATTCCCAGATTTCTGGTATTCTATCTTGTTTCCATGCTTGTGCATATGTCATTCTAGCTGTGGTAATCAAATACCACAATAATGTTCTTTTTGTCACATTTACTTCTTCCATCTTAAGACCTAACAACAATATTTCAGGTTCCTTCTTAAATGTCGATTTCAAGATCTTTCAAGATCTTTTGCATTTCGCAGGGGACTTTTGTCCAATAGTCTGCAGCCTTTTCACAAGTCCACCACATGTGATAGAAGGAACCCTCATGTTTTTTACACTTCCAACACTTATTAGACATACTTTCATTCATATTAGCTATTTTCTTTGATGTCATATACCATCTATACATCATTTTGTAACAATTTTCTCTTACATTAATACAAGTAGAGATTTTCAAAGATTTTTTCCACAGACATTCCCAAGATGACATAGGTATTTCTTTGTTCATGTTTATAGCCCATTTTATCATTTGCTCTTTTACCGTTTCGTCTTCTGTATACCATTTTAACAACACTTTGTATATTTTGAGATCATTTTTTCCCCCTGTTCAACCCATACAACTTCTATTTCATTATTTTTTCCCTAAAACCATATCTTTTTTATCTGTCATGAACAAATCATATATCTGTCTATAATTTAACCAATCATATTCAAAATCCAACTCTTCTCTAGATTTAATCACACATTTTCCTCCTTCTATGTCCACAATGTCTCTATAAGTCAGCCAGTCTTCGCCTTTATGTCTAGTAAATGGTTTAATTACTTCAGCTGGTACAATCCACAAAGGTCGGTCCTCAAAAAAGAACCTTTTATATCTTATCCAAGTCTCAAACAGTGATCGTCTTATATAGTGATGCTTAAAAAACATATCCATTCTTACTTTATCGTACCATAAATAGGCATGCCACCCAAATCTACAATCATGTCCCTCTAACGCCAACAGTTTTCTATCTTGTAAGTTAACCCACTTTTCCAACCATGTCAGACAGACCGCTTCATGATATAATCTCAAATTGGGTAACTGAAAACCTCCCCTTTCTTTCGCATCACACAGAATCTTCATTTTAATCCTTGGTTTTCTTCTGGTGCATCAAAACTTCCACCACTACATACCTTCCTTGCTTGTCACTAAAAATTTCTTTTGGCTGTAGTTCCTTTTTTACATAAATCACAGTACCTTTTTTCTTTCCAATGCACAAAACTCTTCTCCTAATTTTTTGTTTATCAGAAATTTATTGTCCTGTTTTCTGATATGTGTTTCTTGCAAACATATTATGTTACACTTTTGTTTCTCTAGCCAATGCTTTATTAATTTTCTTTTACTCGGCGAATTAAGTCCATTCACATTCCAAGATAAAAATTTGTAATCCATAATGCTTGAGTTTATATGTCACCAAAGTCCTCTAAATTGTCCGCCTTGAACCTAAACATGTCATTTGAGGTCTTGATTGTGTATCTTAACGAATGGTAATTGAAAGATAGTCCTTGTGGTATTTCCCATCTGAATCTAATGTTGAGTTGTCTCAATTTGTCTGCCAACTTCTTGAACTTCTTTCTATCCTGCAAAATTGCTCTTGGAAGCTCTCTCATTATTGCAATTTTTTCCCCATCTATCTCCAACTGCTGTGTAAATTGTTTCTTAAAAATATCCTCCTTCATCCTCTTTGTAACAAATTGCACAATCACATCCCTTGGTAAACCTTTCTTTTCCGCATATGGTGAATTCACTCTGTAAATCAGGTCAAATCCAGAATCCATGTCTCCTTGATCTTCTCCCAAATATTCAGTCAAAGCTGTAATCACTCTGAGGCGTATATTTTCCTCCAATATTTCTTCAATTCCATGCAGTCTCAGATAATTTTGCATTCCTCTGTATTCCATTACAGATTCTAATCTTTTGTTTTCCTGTATTGCTACTTCCAACTTTTTATCCATATCTTGTGTTTTTTGCTCCATCTCTGTTGATTTAGTTACCAGACTTTGCACTTCTTTTTTAACCTCTGTGACTTTTTTTTAACTTCTGCCACTTCTGCTACAACCAGTTGTTTCATTGCCTCCCTATTTTTCTCTTGCACTTCTTCCAATTGCTCCATCTGTGCTTGTAGTTGTTGCTCCACTTGTTTTCCCAGGCTTTGAATTGCGTCTATCATTCTCCTCTCCATCGCTTCTATTGCAGCCTGCCATCCCTTCTTATCCTTATCCTTACCAGCCATCCTCGGACTTGAAGTAGATTCTGCTCTCTTTCTCTGTCTTAAATCCGTTTTGAAACTTTAAAAAAAACAACTTCAGCCAAATTCTTCAATCTTGATATCAATCAACTCCTCTAGATGCGCCTAATCAAATCGCTCCATTTAATTTTCATTTCTTCGCATTTTTAAGCTTAATTTTGCATTTTAAAATTTTGGTCCTCCACAAAATGGCGGGCGCGATTCCTCTATGATTTTCTGGCTAGAGTAGGTTCAATTTCCACTTCCTGGATTTCAACTTTTCACTTGTTCGATCTTCCGTTGCAGCTCTTTTACTACTCCGATCTTCTTCCGGTTCTCCCAGTCCACTCTGGCCCCACCGTTGTCTTCTACAGTCACTTAGTCCAGCCGGACCAGAATTCCTGTAGCACCTTCTGGGTAACTCTCGCGATTTTTCACGTCAATTTCAGTCTCAAAACGCCACTCTTTGTCTCTCACTAACCACAGGAATGATAAACAAAGTCTATTTTTTTCTAATTTTACGCTTTGATGCACGTTTTTTAAACTCGGAAATGAACAGGTTATATTCGGAAAGTCTTTTTGCGCTTGACCGCTTAATTCATACTTCACTAAAGCCTTTCTCCGGTAAGCAAAACGGCTTTGTTACCTTTCTTGTTAATCTTCGGGTTTTCGCACTGCTTCTTATTCGATCTATTGTTCCTTCATTCTTAAGAAATCGGGCGATGATGGATTTATGCTGATAAATCAGCTCGGCTATCTGTTATAGAGCTGGAATGCAAACGTCCGCTTCGGGGGAGGAGTTCAAAGCGCGCCGTAAGCCTCCTCCGAGGCTGGTAACACGCCAAACTCAACTCCCACTTGGAACAAGTTGCTTGCTTGTCAGATCCCCCTGCCTGGGGGCTGCTGCGTTGGGCTAGATTGCCCAAACTGTCAAAAACAGATGCCGTCCACTCTGCCGACTCACAGAATGTGTCAATTCACCATTACCACCCGACCGGAAGCCCCAATTTCTTTGCACTTTCAATGAAAGAAGCTGACAGGAAGAAAGGAGATTAATTTGAAATGTGGTGTTGGAGGAGGCACCTCCAAAAAGGGCAAATAGTTAGCTCGTAGATCAAATCAATCCTGAACTCTCCATTGAAGCTAAAATGATCCGGCTATCATGCTTAGGTCACCTAATGAGAAGACAAGGCTCAATAGAAAAGACTATCATGTTAGGAACAGTTGAAGGCAGCAGGACAAGAGGAAGACCCAGCATGAGATGGATTGGCTCCAGCCCTGTAGCTAACAACTTTTTGCTGGGGGGGGGCAGTGTTTTTCTCAGGGGGGCTGCTTCTGGCACAATCCTGCCATCCATGGCAGGAGGCAGCCAACCATGCTCCTTTCCTTTGCACTCAAAAGGGAAGGTTAGCACCAGGCAGCCCCCCCGTACCTTCCCGTGCTTGAGCACTGCCTACATGCTGTTGGAGAGGTGTGAGATTCTGCTGGGCGGGGAGTGGTTTATGCGAGTCTGGGACTTTGGCCGCCTGTATTGAAACTCCCTGGTGACCAGGGGTCATTTCGTAGAAAAAGAGGTGCAGGAGCTCATTAGCATAACTCATTAGCACAACGTATTTGCATATGCCACACCCCCTGACACCACCGGAAGTGTGTCAGAAGGCAACACCCACCACTCAGGCTCCACTGGACTGTTTTGGATTGCTAGCTATTTGGAGGAGGGGAGAACGTGCAGATCTGTCCTCGCAGAGGAGGGAGAGCTTGTACCTGAATAAAACTTGGGTCTTAAAGGTGCCACTGGACTGTTTTGGGCCGGAGGGCTCTGCAACTTACCTGGCTGCTTCTTGCTTTGACTGAGGGCTGCTGGGAGCAGGGGGTGGGGCTTGTCACATGTGCCCGCCCCCTGGGCTCTTTACTGCTGGAGCTCCGCTCCTGTGCGCTCTTGCAGGAAATGACCCCTGCTGGTGACCTCCCGCCTCCGAAAGATACAGACTGCTGGATTTGGGGGGGGGAGGGGGCGCCCTGCGTCACTCCGGAGGCAACCCTGCCATCAATTAGGTGTCCCAGGCTTCGTTATCCTCACTGGGGACAAACCTGCCGCCCTTTCCACTCTGCGGCAATGAACCTTGTCTCAAAGCATCAGGAACGTGGATTAGATGCTTTTGATGGCGAGAAATGAGACCCCGATCCCATGGCAGGTCTAGAGAGTTCAGAGTGATGAGGAGCATAACCTGTGGTCAATCTTTTCCTAAGAGCAGACGCGAAGGCACGTTTCCATGGCTAACGCACCTAATGAAAACGTGAGCCCTCAACGCACCAGCCCAGAAAGAAAGGAGAAGTCAGTGGGAGGGGGAAGCCAAATAGTAGCAATCAAAGTCCCACCACGGCCTGCACCTTTTTGAGTCGATGCGGGGCACAGGAGAACAAAATAAAAAAGTGGGTGAGGGGGCCGTGGGGGAGGGAGGGGAGCCGAGGACTGAGGGAGGGGCCCATAAAAACCGTCGGGGGCGGGCCCCATGGTAGCTACGGCCCTGATTGGCTCACTCAAGGAAACCACGAAGGCCCTCCAGTTGGGAAGACCGGAGCAAGGCTGTTACTGACAGGACGTCTTGGGGGTCATTCATTCATAGGTTGCCATAAGTCTGCAGTGACTTGACAGCACTTAACAGAGCTGCCGGTCCCTTCTGCATTTGCAGGAGTTTCTCAGTGTTCGAGTCGAGAACAGTTGAAGGCAGCAGGACAAGAGGAAGACCCAGCATGAGATGGATTGGCTCCAGCCCTGTAGCTAACAACTTTTTGCTGGGGGGGGGCAGTGTTTTTCTCAGGGGGGCTGCTTCTGGCACAATCCTGCCATCCATGGCAGGAGGCAGCCAACCATGCTCCTTTCCTTTGCAGCCCCCCCGTACCTTCCCGTGCTTGAGCATCCAAATAACCCGGGGCAACAGCAGGCTGAAACCGGGCTGACCCACTGAAGGGAGGTCATGTGATGCAGAATGGGGGGGGGGACCCGGAATAAAAAGATTGAACTTGATTTTAGTACAGAAAGGGGGGGAGAAACCTGGATTAAAAAGAAGGTTGAATTTGATTTTAGTGCGGAATTGCTTGGAGGACACTGCGGTGAACATGGATTAAGAGGAGTGTGCGCGGAAAGGGCCATAGTCTTTCCTAGTGGAGCCAGAAATGAGAAGTGGATGCTGCTTGTTATATACATCTATTCACTTTTCTCTTTTTCTCATCGCTAGGCAACCTGCCAACCTAGCAGTTTGAAAGCAAGACATTGCAAGTAGATAAATAGGTACCGCTTCGGTGGGAAGGTAACAGCGTTCCGTGCGCCTTGTTTAGTCATGCCAGCCACATGACCACGGAAACATCTTCGGACAGCGCTGGCTCTTCGGCTTTGAAACGGAGATGAGCACTGCAACCAGGGTTCCCTCTAAGCTGAGTTAGTGTGAGCTAGCTCATAGTTTTTTAGCCTCCGGCTCACACATTTTTGTCTCGGCTTAGGAAGGATGGCTCCAGAGCAAACTGATTCATGCAGCAGCCAAATCGCTTGCTCACAACTTGAATACCAGGAGCTCACAAAGTAGAAGTTTTGCTCACAAGACTTCACAGCTTAGAGGGAACATTGACCGCAACCCTAGAGTCGGACTCGACTGGCTTTCAAGCAAGGGAAGCCTTTACCTTTACCTTTAGGCAACTTAAAATGTTTCCCTGGTTTTTCTTCTTCTTATCGTACGTCCTTGCATAAAGGTTAGAAGAACGCCGAAGAAGGAACGCCAGAGAAGAACAACCCCGCTTGGCCCAGAGACCCGACCATGCCGAGCTGACGGAAGAAACACCAACAATAGCCACCACAGAGGGGGTGCCGGTAGGTTGCCCCACCCCCCTTCATACACTGTGGCCCTAGCTAGGGAACAAGGGTGATTTGCACCAGAAAACCCTGTAAGCCGCTCTGAGACCCTAACCATGGGACAAGAGCGGGATATCAAGTCGAATGTAAATAAAAAAATAAAATAAATAAATAGATTGGTTCCAACAGCAAGGTATGGGGTGAAAAGTGGACTTATTACAAGAACCTGGGGGGGGGGGATATAACATTCAGATTAGGCAGCACATTTATACCCATAGAAAAATAATTTTAATTTACTATTGTATACAAAGCAGAGCAAGAGAAGTACACTTTATGAGAAATTCCTTTTGCCTAGTGGAGGGTATCGGCTGCAGTACGGAGGCCCAAGAGCTTGTGCATCAGCCCATGGCCTTCCAAGGTGCCGCTTCGTCTTCTTCAGGAGCATTTGTGTGGAATTGGTTGAAAGCGCTGCAGGAGAAGGATGAGTTGATCCCTTCAATTTCATCTCAGTTGGGATTATTCCAGGGGTTTTGCTCTGAAAAAATGTCTGTACCTTTACATGGAATTTAAAGGCCTTTTCACATTGGCTGCATCCATGTCCCCACCTGGTGTCCGATGTAACACAATCCGGTGGGAGTTGTGGGTTCTCCTCAATTCCTGTGCGGGCAACTCCCAGTTGAGATCGGGGCCACGGTGCACATGGAGAAGGGGTTTCAGCCATTCTCTCTGCCATTTTCCCAACCTGAAATGGTTCCTGGCGCAGTGTTCCCTCTAAGCTGAGTTAGTGTGAGCTAACTCAGTTTTCCAGCCTCCAGCTCACACATTTTTGTCTTCGCTCAGGAAGGATGGCTCCAGAGCAAACTGATTTATGCAGTAGCCAAGTTGCTCGCTCACAACTTTAATGCCAGTAGCTCACAAAGTAGACTTTTTGCTCCCAAGACTCTACAGCTTAGAGGGAGCATTGTTCCTGGGGGTGCTGTTTAAGGAAACCCATGCATTCCTTGGGATATGTGTGGGTTTTCCCCAGCAGCATCAATAGTACCCCCTGGTGGAGACAACCGATAATATTTTACCTCCAGGAAAGGGCCAGCGAGTATTTCTTCAGCTACAGCTACAAGGGCTTTAAGGGAGCATTTTTTAGGCAAGTGCCTGAATACTTACAAGATGTTTCTTTATGAAACCAACTGGAGATTTGATGTCATTTTCTCCTCACTGTTCAGACTTTTAAAACTGAAATGGTAAAAGTGTTTGCATTGTTTTACTGATGGACGTGCAAGAATACTCATGTAAGCTCTTTAGAAACTGTAAAAACAAGCAAGGCTGCCTCCTTCCCCAGGAGCAATGCTCAGCCATTCTGTGGACAGCGTGATGATTTTTTGAGCATTCCCTTCAGTTCCCAGAGTAGTGTTAATCACTTCTTTCCTCCACAGTTCTTTAAGCAACTGCCTTTCTTAATTTTCCAAAATGCAGGGAAGACGATCTCCCGGTAGTGTTCCCTCTAAGCTGAGTTAGTGTGAGCTAGCTCACAGTTTTTTAGCCTCTGGCTCACACATTTTTTGCCTCCAGAGCAAACTAATTTATGCAGTAGCCAAATTGCTCACTCACAACTTTAACGCCCGTAGCTCACAAAGTAGAATTTTTGCTCGCAGGACTCCACAGCTTAGAGGGAATATTGTTACCACTTGTCTCTTCCATGTGCAAAAGATGTCATGCTGTTGCTTTAGAAACCGCAGTTGCGCTTGGCATCCCACGAAACCTAAAATGAGGTGCGCATACGTTTTGATTGATTGTCTAGGCAAGTCCTGATAAATCCAAATTAGGTCACTTAATGGGAAAAAAACCCTCCTGATCACTTTTAAACGGAACAGAAATCCCTTTCCCCGCTGATTAATTTCACCTCTAGACAGTTTCTGAATTTGAGAATAAATTAACTTGATTGCTGAAGGAGACCCCTATGTTTAAATGCCTTTCTTCCCAGAATCAGTCTTTCATCTTGGCCAACAAACTTTGGGTGAAGTCTTCAAAGCTGCTCCAAACTCCGTCAAACAAGACTGTGGGGAGCATGGAGTGCTTTGTCGGCATCACAACCCGCTTCTGCAGTGCAACACGGATCTTTTCCTCCACCCCCATGAAAAATGTAGGGGGCCTTCTGCCACTGCCTGAAAAGGAGGGATGATTTTTTTCTTTGGATGCCATCAGAAAGATGCTTTTTGGGGAAACCATATTTTCAGCTGCTGGAGCAAGTCCCTTGAGAACCTAGGCCATTATCTTCTGAATTATTTGTAACAGTAGGCTCTTCTTGCTGGGCTGAGCTGGTCTCATTAGTATTTTCTTCTGTGGAAGAATGTTCAGCTTGAGCTTCTTCGGGCAATGATAATGCAGGGGGCTGAAAGACTGCTGCAAAGCACAATAATATGAAGTCAATATCTGGATGTGAATGAGGACAAATATGTTAAGGCGCTTACCCATTCAAAGATGACACCAGCATCCAAACCCTTGATTCAAAGATTCCTAATAAACAGTGGGAAGCTGTTCATGCAGGACTGACAAAGAGGTAATCTGTCCTAACACCAGTTGTCAGCAGTGCAAGGAGAAAGGTGTAGGGTTGCCAGCCTCCAGGTGAGGGGCTGTCAGCAAGCTGCCATAAGGTGGTGTGTTCTTTTCTGCATATTACATTGTGCCCTGTCCATCCCCCCCTGTATTCTCCTGTGTAGGTGTTTACTGTCTTTTGCTTGCTACATCTGCGGAACTGCTCAAGGTCAACCAGCTGGAGGTGGGATGGAGTTATGGCGTTGCTTAGCTTATTATGTATCTCATGCCTGAGAACTGAACTTGTGTTTATGTTGTAGAACCGTTGTGTTCCCAAGGAATTGGGCACTAGTTTTATCTGCCTTCCCTACAGCGGGAAGTGGACTCATTGGCCCTAACCTGGTTCAAGTTCCTTTATTATGTTTCCCTATGAGGCTTGTAGTCATTCCTAACAATTCTTGTGTTCCTGATCTAACCATCGCTTTATAATAAATTTAACTTTGTTCTTCAAACGTGGATTTATTTCGAATGCATGGGGAATCGGACATTTTGTTAGGAATGGCAGCTTGCTGACAGGGGCCTGGAGATCTCCTGGAATTACAATTGATCTCCAGAGTACACAGATCAGTTCCCCTGGAGAAAATGGCTGCTTTGGAGGGTGGACTCTATGGCATTGTACCTGTTGTGAGTCAGCCAGGGTTCAGTGATAGTGAGGACTCCTCTGGAGAGGAGGCGCCTTGAGTTAACAGAAGCTGACCAGCAGGAAAATGAGCTGCAGGCTTGTCAGGATTCACAGCCAACAACTGGTGCAGAGCCACCTTGACATCCTCCAGCCCAGATTCAGCAGGTGAACCTCAGTTGGCCATTCCCAGCCCACCAGTATCACCTACACTCTTAGAGCGCCGCAGACGGAGGTTGAGAACAGAGCTACAGACAAGACGGCAAAGTGCACACCTCCTGGCTCAACACCGGCTGCTTGCTGATAACAAAGATGAGTAGTTGCAGGATTGCTTCTGAGCAACTGGTTACAAGCATGATCCTTAGGCGTACGGCTACAAAACCAGCCAAGAGAGGCTGTTAAGCAATGTGTATGATAGAGAAAAGCAGATTTTCCAGGTTAGGAGCCAAAGACTCTGCCTTGCCTGACTTCTGGACCTCCAACCTTCGACTGAACGACTGTGCTTTTCCTGAATTCTGGCACCTGATACTCAGGGCCTGTAAGCCAGTACAGTACCCCACTAAGGTCTCTCACCTCCTCACACCCTGTGCTCTCCAGGCTCCACCCCCAAATCACCAGGAATTCCCCGACTTGGAGCTGGCAATCCTAAAAGGGGGAGCCTCTGGATTCAATCCTCCATGCCCTAGCTAGGTGATTGGTGCACAGGGTGCATCCAGTGTGATTGGTGCACAGCAATCTAGTCCAGCGTGCCCAGCCTGAGTCAATAAATTATGTGTATATGAGAGAGTCCGACTACTTTGTCATAGGGACAGAGTCCAGGGACTTATAGTGTCCTCAAGCATTCCCCTTTCTCCTGGCGGGCCTTGAAAAGCCCTCGGTTACCAGAAGGAGTTGGATTTGCTCACACCCAGCTCTGTCTCTTCTTGTTGCCATGGTCTTCTCCTCGTGGCCAGGGAAGTGGCCTGGCCCTTTCTCCCCAGCTCTTCCCTCGTCTCCCAGGGTTTCCTGGGGGAGGGATGTCCCCTGGCTCTTCCAATCCCGTTATCTCTGGGGTAAGGCCTGCCTACCTGACTGCAGCCAGGACCAATGGGGCTTCCCAACGACTACCAAAGGATCCTACTTCTGCCCTGTGTGGGTCTAATTGTGAGCAGCCTTCTTCTCCTTCCCCCTCCCCATCTGGGGGCAGGTCCAGGCCCAGGATGCCAGTGGCGAGTCAGCCTGCTGCCAGGCCAGGCCCTGCCCGGCTGTCGTTGAGTGATAGCGATGTCATCCCCCCTCCCGGGGGGGGGAGGGGATCGCCTGATTTTGGGGGCCCCAATTCACCACCGGCTGGCCCATGGGGATGCTGCTGACACGATGCTGTCACCAGTAGTGATGTCATCATGCTGGGCCGTTGCACAGCGACACTCTAGCATTCGAGGAGAAACTCTGCGGTTACCCAATAAGGAGCTGGGAGCTCCCTGCCACAGGTAAGAAGAGACCTGGCAACCCTATTGAGTGAGCCAGCTGCTCTGGTGCCAGTCTCCTTGCTGCCACTGCCAACCTTGGCAGCTTCCCTGCTGCTGTTTTCCCCAGCCTAGATCATTACCCTGAATGCCTCCTGCCATATAGCATGGTGACAGAGAGGTAAGAATACCCCCTGCTGTGCTTTTTCCACTCAAGGTGAGAGCTAGATAAATAATATCCTGCACCACCAACCGACAATCTAGATGCTATACGAGAATTGCACCAGAATGCTAGACTCCTGACAGCTGCACAGTCAGCCCCAGAATTTAGGCACCCCATGCAGTTATGCTAGAGGTGATGGTGGTGATTTTGCAGTCTTTTCTCTCCCTGAGATTTGTCTTAAGCTCCCACTTGGTTTATAGCGATGTCCGAGGAACACATGAAGCTGCCTTGCGGCCGAAACTGCTTCTTGCATGGGATTCTAAGTGACATCTGGACCTTGCTGGGCGGTAACTACTTTTCCCAGTGAGATGGCCCTCCATTGTTTGTTTCTCCTTTCCAGAACACAAGTGCGATCACTGAATAACCCACAACATTCAAAATAGTGTCTGTGAGCCTGTCAGCATCTGACGCCAAAGGCTGACAAGACAGGATCCTTAGATCCTGACCTGGAAAATCTGCTTTTTTTCCAGCCTTCATTTTTTAATATTTGCAATATCTAGCCAGATGAGGAGTTCTGATAAGCTTCAATGTTCACACAGTGTTTTGTGTCTTTTGGGTTGGTCCTAACAAAAGGAATCACGTTAGGGTTGGCAGGTCCTTACCTTCTGCCAACGGGGCGCCCCAGCCTGCTCCCCTGGATCTTCTGGCATGCACCACAATGAGACCTCCCAGAAGTGGCATCATTGCGCCGGGCATGTCATGCAGGGGACGCTCTAGCATTTGGCCAAAAGCTCTATGGTCACCATCAATGTTCCCTCTAAGCTGTGAAGTCTTGTGAGCAAAAATTCTACTTTGTGAGCTACTGGTATTAAAGTTGTGAGCAAGTGATTTGGCTACTGCATAAATTAGTTTGCTCTGGAGCCATCCTTACTGAGCTAAGACAAAAATGTGTAAGCCAGAGGCTAAAAAACTGTGAGCTAGTTCACACTAACTCAGGCATGCCAGGTTCATGTAATCTCTATAGAAGAAGACTTAAATTGCCACATGGTTGTCAACTCCGAGCTTCTTGGCTCCGCATTTCATTTTGAGTGCAGCTCTAGAGGAAGATCTACTGATCTGGGATCTGAAAGGAGTTTCCTCTGAGGTACGTGACCTTAAAATGGCACCGTAAAACAATCAGCCAGTGCCAGAAGACAAGAAACAGGAGAGTTGTAAAAGAAATTATCTGTTCCTGCTACCCATTATCTTGCCATGTTAATATTCCACTAGGAATCTTTTTTTCACTTAATGCAGCGGAATGCTTTCGCTGACTGTGGCTGTAAACAGGTTAAAACCACTTGTTGACAAAGGCCAGGTTTTCTGCTCTCAAAAAAAGAACGCTAACAGGAAGTCATGTTAAAAAGAAATGATAAATTGGTTGAAAATAAGACCATACAACAGTTTTAAAAATTAGTAAAGCTCTGTTGCGATCAATGCTCCCTCTAAGCTGCTTCCGGTTTATGGCGACACACTGAGCAGACTCATCTCCCGGACCTCCCAGGGATGAAATCTGCACACCAGCAGAAAGGGGGGGCGACGTCTCGCTACCCCCCCGGAGCCTGGTTGAAAGGCTCCTAGCCATGGGACTTTTGAGAGGTGGCCTCTTCGCCAGCACGATGCTGGGGAATTGAGGGGTTTCTCCGTCCTGACGGTCCTCCTGCTGTGTGTCCGTATGGAACTAGTGACGCTGGCCGGGACAAGCGCTGGAGATCGAGCGGTTTAAACGGAGCTACAGCGAGGTCGAAAGAACGACCATGAGCTGTGAGTTGGAATAGAGCGCAATTGACAAGCTAAAAAGAAAGCTCCCACCCCACGGACTAGAGAGTAAAGCGAGCAGGGGAGGGGCCCCTCCCATGCGCATGAAATAAAAAGCGAAAACCGAGGGGGGAGTGGAAGTAAAAGCGTTGAAATCTATTGGGAGAGACTTACTAGGGCGCGGATGAGCATATGAGCACATATTCAGAGACTTTAGCAAGCTTTCAGAGAGTAAACAATCCATAAAGATGGCGGGGAAGAGGACGGAGAAAGAAAAGATTTCAAAAGCAAAAGTAGTTGAGAGCCCTCGCCCGGAAGGAACCATCGAGCTGGCTGAAAAGTTGGCAGAATCCCTGCGCCCCCTGCTGGACCAGATGACAAATCTCAAGGAACAGTTGTCAACGATGAACCAAAGCATCACTACTCAGCAGCTACAATTGAATGAGACTCTTAAGATTACGGAGCAAACAGCTGAGAAAGTGAAAGAAGTTGATGCCAGTACTCAAAAGGTAAAGAAAAAGGTGCAAAAATTGGAAAAGAAGCAAGTTTCCACAGAAGAACAACTTTTGCAGCTGCAAATGGAGAAGGCAAACCTGGTCCTCCAATTCCAAGGTGTCCCAGAATCCAAAGGTGAAAATCTGAAGCAAATAATGAGCGAAGCATTGGCCCCAGTGACAGATTTCAAGGTGGAATACCTTATGAGTGAGATGGATGTGGCGTACAGGTCCTAGTCTGTATACATAAAGAAAAATAATCTGCCTGGGGAAATAATAATCAGATTTTCGAAGAGGCACATGAGGGATTCTATCCTGAAAACGACAGCAGGGTCACCTTTGAAAATTGGGGACAATACTATTAGAATTTTGAAAGACATCATACTTGAAATAAGACAACGGAGAAAGAAATATAAAGAGTTAATTCTTTTTCTTCTATCAAATACAATCGTGTACAGGTGGTTAACTCTGGAGGGCGTAACCTTCAAACTTCAGTACAAAAAAAAAAGATTGACTCTGTTTCCAAAGCACGGCAGGTTTTGAGAATCCAGATGGGTGAGCCAGAGGAGGCGGATAAAGAGGAGAAGGACAGCAAGTCCAGTGGCGAGTTGGACTCGGGGTCTTCCGGGGAGGACTCTCTTTCTGAAAAAGGGGCGACTGCCCCTAAAAGTCTATACAAACTGAGGAAAAGACAAGATAAGAAAAAATGAAGGCTGAAGGACTCTGATTTGTGCCTTTGAAAGTATAGTTTTTAATAATGAGATGCTCTGGGGGTTTTCTCTAATAGTTAAATTTAAGACTTAAAAGATATCTTAGCATGTCTGACTAAGTTCAAAAGATACTAGCGTTTTAAGAAAAACTTTTTACTAAAACAGTTGTAATTATCTCCTCTCTTGGGTTTTTAGTTAGTAGTGGTTATTCTTTTCTTTCTCCTTAAATGTAGACCCCTTTCCCTATTTTCGTTGTAGTTTAATTAAAAAATGCAATAAAAAATCCCCTCTGGGGGGCCAAAAAGAAAATGCTCCCTCTAAGCTGTGGAGCCCTGTGAGTAAAGATTCTACTTTGTGAGCTACCGGCATTAAAGTTGTGAGCAGGCAGGTGATTTGGCTACTGCATATAGTTTGCTCTGGAGCCCTCCTTCCTGACCTAAGACAAAATGTGTGAGCCAGAGGGTGAAAAACTGTGAGCTAGCTCACACTAACTGTGAGCTAGCTTAGAGGGAACACTGGTTGTAGTAATCCAAGTGTCTTTGCTTCAAGGATTTGCATGCGAGATTAGGAAAAAGTATACAGTTAGGGTTGCCAGCTCCAGGTTGGGAAATACCTGGAGATTTGGGGGGTGGAGACTGAGGAGGGTGGGGCTTGGGGAGGGGAGGGACTTCACTGGGGCATAATGCCATAGAGTCCACCATCCAAAGCTGCCATTTCCTCGGGTAAACTGTTCTCTGTTGCCTGGAGAACAGTTGTAATCCAAGGAGATCTCCAGCCACCAGCTGGAGGTTGGCAACCCTAAATAAATCCCAGAACAATGGCCGCATCATACCTAGTTAACGACAACCGCAAGAAATGCTGTGGCATTTCAAACCTGGGCAATCTGAAAGCGGGATGAATGTATGAAACTTCCTTCTACCAGATCAGACCGCTTCTGACTGGCAGTGCTTCTCCAGGGTTCATTCACTTGAGACACTCAGAGTGTGAGGCAATTGTACCCTCATTCCTACTCCACCAAGGGCTTAACTTGAGTCTTAGAGGGCCCAGTTGGGCGGAGCAGGTGCCCCTGGCTTGGGAATGGTAGGTCCTTATCTCTTCCAAGGTTGGGCAGTGGAACCTGTTAACTAGGAGTTATTTTTGAAAACCAGGCCTGGCTGTGGTCAAAGCATGTGAGGGGAGGGGAAGGAGGAGTATGTGCGAGTGTTTTCTGGAAGATTCCTAAGGGAGAAGGGTCTCATTGGTTGGTGTATCATCTGATGCTGTAGGCCAAACTCTATAATTAGGCATAGGGGCTCCCTTTTTTCTCTCTCGTCTGTTTTTCCCTTTGTCTATCTACCTGATGTCTGTACTAGAGGTCTGCAAAAACAAAAACAAAAAACAAAAAAAATCCGGCCGGATTTGGACTCGGCCGAAGCCAGCAGAATCAATTTTGCCAGGCAGAAAGACTCCTGTATGTCAATTTCGGCAGTACAGGATTTGGGAGACTTTTGGCCAGCTGAATGTCAGTTTCGGCCCCATTATATCCTATGGGCCATTGAAGTCAATGGTGAAAACATAGGGTATATTCTAGGGGGCTGGAGAGGACAGGGCTTGAAGGAGAGGCTCCAAACTCACAGGGTAGCTGCTGGAGCCTCTCTCCAAGACACCCACCAAGTTTCAAGAACATTGGACCAGGGGGTCCAATTCTACGGGCCCTCAAACAGGTTGCCCCTATCCCTTCCATTGTTCTCTATGGTGGGGAAAAAAGAAATTCGGCGGCAATTCGGCAGCAAGCCGATTCAGATCAGACAATCTGAATCGACCCGCAGCAGCCCAAAAGGGGCCCAAATGGGCCATTTTCGGGGGTGCATTCGGTTCAGACAAACCGAATGCACATCCCTAGTCTGTACCCGATGCTTACGTTTATACACTGTATTTTGCCATAATTTGATTATTCTTCTGTTTCCTATTATCAGGTTGTTCATAGAAGATTTACCATCTTCACTGCAGGAATTTTATATTTTATGTTGTGAATTAGTTTTGTTATTTTTTCGCTCTTGGGCCTAACAGAATGTACTGGGAAGTTAATCATTTGGCTTTTTAAATTTTTTAGAAATAAAACACCTATATACAATGTCTGGTTTGGTTACCATGTGAGCAGGAATCACCTTGGAACTCATGGGGAAGTGGTCTTTTAAAACAAATATTTTAAAACAAATATTTTAAAACGGTTGATGTGAGGAGCGGTTCCATACAGACCTCTACCATTTTGGACATGCTGTTTTAAAAAGGGAGCCCCCGGGTGAGGGAGGCAAGCAGTTGGCACCTGGCTATTCCTCCAGGGGCACACAAAGCCGTAGACTGTCCCTGTGGTCACGAGGCACTGGGCTAGTGGAAGACACTGTGGCAAGGCACCTGGAGCGTTGTGTGCAGTTCTGGAGGTCTCACTTCAAAAAGGATGTGGATGGAATGGAGCAGGGTGCAGAGGAGAGAGACGAGGATGATCAGGGGCCTGGAGACCAAGAAGCCCTAGGAGGAAAGGCTGAGGGACTTGGGAATGTTCAGTCTAGGGAAGAGGAGGCTGAGGGGGGGACAGGATGGCTCTCTTGAAGGATCTGAAGGGTTGTCACTTAGAGGAGGGCAGGGAGCTGTTCCTGTTGGCAGCAGAGGAGAGGGAGGGCGCAGGGAGCTGTTCATGGGAAGGAAAAGGAGGGAAAGCAGGGAGCTGTTCCTGTTGGCAGCTGGGAAAGGAAGCAGAGGGTCCTGATCCCCTCAGTGAGAAATCCCTGAATTGATCAGGTGGAGGTGGCAGGTTACCCTAGAGAAAAGGAAAAGCCCCTCCAGGGACTGGGGAGCCCCCTAGGGGGGCAGGGCAGAAACGAGGCCTGCAGGCCAGAGTGGGTACGTTCTGCCCCGCCAACCACTGTGTCAGATTTCCAAAGGTGCCCATGCACTGAAAAAGGTTGGCGACCCTTGCTGTAATCACCATAAGTCTCAATGGGTGACCCTGGGCTGGTTGCCAGGTCCTTCTGGGTCCCCAGCAGGGGACGCTGGGGGACGTTCCAGGAGGGGTGGCAACAGGATCCCTTTAAATGTTTTTGGGAAGAAGTGGGGGGGGGAGGTGGTGGCACGTGACCCTCTCCCTCCCCTCCTGCAAGATTTAAAAGGCCCTCCAGCTGATCGGCGGGCCGTGTTCTCCCCCGCCAATCAGCTGAAGGGCCCTTTAAAACTTGCAGGAGGGGAGGCAGGTGGGTGGCTGCCGGCGGTCGGGCTTGGGGGTGGGGCTTCCCCATTGGCCGGTTGGCTGATAGCAAGTTGGAGCTCTCAAAACCAGGGGGACCCCCACAGGACCTGGGTGATGACAAACCCCGTTTGATACTCACAGCCTAATCAATCCCTCAGGGTTGTTGAGAGGATAAATGATGTATGCTGCCATGATCCCCTTGGAGGAAACACTGGAGGTTAAGGAAACTACTCATTAATATTTGAGATCCGTAAATGGATCTTCCACTGTGGTTTTTTACAGGGGGGAAAAAAACCCAGCTGCACGTGGGCGCTCAGATTAGGGTTGCAGTGCTGAGACCCCGCACGCCAGAGGTCATTTCGTAGAAAAAGAGGTGCAGGGGCTCATTAGCATAACTCATTTGCATATGCCACACCCCCTGACATCACCGGAAGTGTGTCAGAAGGCAACACTCACTGCTCAGGCTCCACTGGACTCTTTTGGATTGCTAGCTGTTGGGGGGGGGGAGAACGTGCAGATCTGTCCTCGCAGAGGCGGCG
>NW_015172555.1:2024376-2044272 GCF_001447785.1 Gekko japonicus
GGGGCTACTGGGTAGCTATGGGGGGGGGGGTGGAATGCTCAGATCTGCCCTCACAGAGAAGGGAGAGCTTGTACCTGAAGGCAGGCGGGGTGGGGGCTCTGCAACTTACCTGGCTGCTTCTTGCTCTGACTGAGGGCTGCTGGGAGCAGGGGGCAGGGCTTGTTGCATGTGCCCGCCCCCTGGGCTCCTTACTGCCGGAGCTCCGCTCCTGTGCGCTCCCGCAGGAAATGACCCCTGCTGCACGCATTTCAGCTAGATGGTGCCATTAACTTACCCAACAGAGCTGGAGAACACTGCATGACAAATGCAACCACCAACGCAGAGATGACCAAAGAGCCCAGGAGGTAACCCTGCAGGTAATTGCAAAGTGGATATTAGTTACAGCCTTAAAACGCCAGGCATTCAATCAAAGGACGACGGACTTGTACGCACCGGGAACAAATGCAAAACGTTCTTCACAAAAACCCTCAGGTGAAGATAAAGGGAAGCCAGCATGCACGGGCTAAGTGATTCTTGGTTGCTGTGATTCCAACACCTGCGGATGATAATGAACATGTCAATGAGATAGAAAAGCCATCTGTCAACATTCGGTCTAGAGGGGAACAGGAAATAGAACCTGCCCTGATGACTATGCAGAAGATAGGGATCCACCACGCTGATAGGAGCAGACTCATGATTCTTAAGCGGGTCCATAAGGGCAGGGAATAAGGGCGTGTCTTCCTTTTTAGGGAGAGTGAATGGTTGTCATTGATTCTTGTGGAGAAAGACAAAGTAGTGCCCTGAGAGGCTGAAACTGGGGGGGGGGAGGGTGCCACTGTGCAGACAACGTTGAGTTCCCTTGGCGGCATTTCAAGGAACCTTGCCTGCCACTGTGGAAACACCCACTGAGGAACCTTCAAAAGCTTCTAAGGAATACTAGTGCTCCTCAGAACACAGTTGGAAAACCACTGTCTTAGGCCTCTTCAGTACGGCACAGTCATTAGAGCACTGGTGTGACGGACTGCACTTTTCAAGAGGTTTAAAAGGGCTGTATAGACAACTACAGGACTGTGGAGGGTTAATGCTTCACAAACCCAGAGAGCCTTGAGTGACAGGCTGCTCCAGGCAATCTGATGGCATCAGCTGAGCAGAAAAAGTCTTGTGAGAGCAGGATGCTGAGGAGAGTCAGATCAGATTCCTGCCTTAACTGAGAAAAGACATGTGCTGAGACCGTCTTGAGACTAGCTCTGACAGAAAAGGGTTTAGTGCTGACAAAGTCAGATTTCAGCCGTGACTGAGTACAGTCTGGATTCTGCATTAGCTGAGTGCAGTTTGAACACAGACAGAGAACTGGGGGACAGTTTGGCAAGTGGGTTTGGGTAGTAGAAGAAGACTCCCATTCAGGCCAAAGGAAAGGGGATAGATCTTCTAGAGAGAGAAGATTCCCTACCCAGTCAAACACAAACAGTTATCTCTGAGGAGTGCAAAGATCCCTGTTCTAGTGTGATTAGAAGCTGCCTTTAGAGACCTAAACGTCTGTTAACAACTCAAGAAGTATACTGGTGTTCCAAGAGAAGGGGTTTGGGTCAGGGCTTTTTTTTTCTGGGGGAACACACCGGAATGGAGTTCCAGAACCTCTTCAACAAAATTATTTTTAAAATGTTTTAAAGCTCATGAGTTTTCAGCATACAGATTGAAAACTTCATTTCCCTCTTGAGAGTTCCAGCCCCTCTTTTTTTTTTTTTTTTTTTTAAAGCCTTCGTTTGGGTACTGAGAGGAGGGTACCAGCCTTCTGGGCACCAAAAGAGTCAGCTATTATCCAAATAAAGTATATTAGAGCATTTGGGAAAACACTGGAACAAAAGCCTCTCAAATATATAGATCTAAGGAAGTGTGAATAATTTCATAACTTCTCTTTAGCCTGATACATAAGAACAAAAGTCTGTGCATATACTGTTTTTACCTTAAATTTCAACCCCTGATTTCACCTGACTTTCCCAGTTTGGTGTAGTGGTTAAGTGCGCAGACGCTAATCTGGGAGAACCGGGTTTGATTCCCCATTCCTCCACTTGCACCTGCTGGATGACCTTGGGCAAGCCATCGTTCAGATAAGAGCTGCTCTTGAAAAAGAGCAGTTTCTGTCAGGGTTCTCTCAGCCCCACCTACCTCACAGGGTGTCTGTTGTGGGGAGGGGAAGGGAAAGGAGATAAGTCGCTCTGAGACACCTTTGGGTAGTGAAGGGCGGGGTATAAATCCAATCTCTTCTCTTCTTCTTCTCTTCTTGACGTTAAATAAAATCCTTTGTTATTTTTGAATGTTAAAAGTGTCTCAAGCAATGTTCCCTCTAAGCTGTGGAGTCCTGTGAGCAAAAATTCTACTCTGTGAGCCAGTGGCATTAAAGTTGTGAGTGAGTGATTTGGCTACTGCATGAATTAGTTAGCTCTGGAGCCATCCCTTCCTGAGCTGAGACAAAAACGTGTGAGCTGGAGACTAAAAAACTGTGAGCTAGCTCGCATTAACGCGGCTTAGAGGGAACACTGGTCTCAAGTGCCATTTTCAGTGGCTTCAGTAAAAGGGCAATTCTACCCCTTCCCTCAGGCTCCTGGGCTGAGCAAATAGCCATTATATCTTACTGACAGAGGGTGTGACAGCCAGGGTTTATTCAGGAGAGAAGAATACACGTTATGATGGATCCCGTCCACTTCCCTCCCTCAGAGGCTAGATTTTCCCTCCATTTTACTGTCCCCTCACAGACTAAGCAGCCCTGGTAGGGCTGCTTAGTCTGTGAGGGGACAGTAAAATGGAGGGAAAATCTAGCCTCTGAGGGAGGGAAGTGGACGGGATCCATCATAGTTGGACTAGGGCTGTAAGGACCTGGATTGCACACTTTGCCAAGAAGCTCACAGAATGTTTGAAACGAGGAGGGGGAGAGCCATGTTTGTTGCCCTGAAGTCCCTGGAGAAAGAGCAGAAGAGTCCAATAGACAGAGAACTACTGCCGGTTGGGACTGTGAGAGACAGACGGATTTCTGAGTTTAAATGAGGCAGGTTCATGTGTTAGGGTTGCCAGGACCACTCTAGCCACTGGCAGTGTGTGTGTGTGTGTGGGGAGGTGGAGTAGGGTTGCCACTTGCAGGTTGGGAAACTCCTGGAGATTTGGGGGTGGAGCCTGGGGAGGACAGGGAACCTCAGTGGGGTACAATGCCCTGCAGTCCACCCACCAAAGCAGCCATTTTCTCCAGGGGAATTGATCTCAGTAGTTTGCACATCTCTATACTAATAGCCGGAGCTGCGGTGGCTCAAGTGGTTAAGACGCTGAACTGCAGGCTGTGGAAGGTCGGTAGTTCAGCAGTTCGAGATCCGGGTTGCCGCATGACGGAGTGAGCTCCCGTCTCTAGTTCCAGCTCCTGCCAACCGAGCAGTTCAAAAGCAAGAAATGGCAAGTAGCTAAATAGGTACTGCTTCGGTGGAAAGGTAACAGCGTTCTGTGCGCCTTGGTGTTTAGTCATGCCGGTCACATGACCACGGAAACGTCTTCGGACAGCGCTGGCTCTTCGGCTTGGAGACGGAGATGAGCACCGCAACCCTAGAGTTGGACTCGACTGGATTTCGAGCAAGGGAATCTTTACCTTTACCTTTATACTAATAGTCAAGACGCCCCCTGCGTGCGGATATCTAAATCCGCACATTGGGGGATACCTAGGTGGCAAAGAGATTTGGAGCAGTCCCCAGATGTGCGGAAAAATCTGAAAAGTTTTAAAAACTATACGGGGGATATTTAAATCCCCCCCAAAGTAAAAGAGTCCCCTACACACGCGCACTTACCACTGCGAACTGTGGCAGGGGGAGAAGCCTTGGCGGGCCGGCGGCTGGGAGCTGCGGCCGTTGCTGTTGTCGGCGGGGGGGGGAGAGAAGCCCGGCGGACCACCTGCTTGGCTCACCTGCGGCCACCTCCTCCATGTGGAGCTCCTGCCACTTCAGTGGCTGGCCGCCCAGGAGCTGCGGGGAATACTCCCCCCCCCGCGAGTATCACGGGTCCCACCTCTTGCGAGCTATCATTCCGAGGGATCCCCAGGTCCCACCCAGAGGCTGGCATCCCTAAAAGTCCAGTGTCAGGAATGTTGCTGGTTTTATTGCATCTAACTGTTATATTTTCATATGGTTTCCAAACTCATTGTGCATAGTGCCAGCGTGGTGTAGTGATAAAGAGCAGTGGACTCTAATCTGGAGAGCCGGGTTTGATTCCCCACTCCTCCTCCTTCACGTGAAGCCTGTTGGGTGACCTTGGGCCAGTCACAGTTCTCTCAGAACTCTCTTAGCCCCACCTGCCTCACAAGGTGCCTGTTGTGGGGAGAGGAAGGGGATTGTAAGCTGCTTTGATACTCTTTAAGGTAGAGAAAAGCGGGGTCTAAAAATCTGCTCTTCTTCATATCACCTGGAATATGTCATCATTAGAAGAAGAAAATAAGTAAGATTACTCATGTCAAGTCTATAACTAATGGGAAATCAATGCCTGCATTTGCATTTATTTAGTTAAATCCCAGTTTTCTCCCAAAGCAGCTGAGAACATTCTTTTCCCCCTGTCCATTTTCTCACAACGACAACCCTATGAGGTAGGTCACACAGAGTATGTGATAGGCCCAAGGTCATCCAGCGAGCTCCATGGTAGAACTGGGGATTCGAACCCGGGTCTCCCAGGATACTCATCCAACACTCCACCCACTACATCACACTGGCTCTCAATGGAACATAGTTCAAACCTATATACAGACAAGCAGGAGCCAGAGCCAAATACATTATCTGCGACACAAATCATGAAAGAGAACAGCCTCACCTTTCGTAAAGCTTTTGAAGGATGGATATATTACTGGAATCAGTGGTTCTGTTGATGTCTAAATGATCTAAGATGTGATCAGGGATGGGATAACCTTCTTCCAGAAGAAGGGCCAAATTAAAGAACCCCTAAAAAAAATGTACAAGATATTACTAATGCTGTACATTACAACATAGCAGAAACAAGAAGGGAAAAAAACTGAACCTAAAAATAAACTCCAGAAACAAACAAAGTTTAGTGAAAAGGAGGGCCAATATTAAAATCTTACCATAAAAAGAAGTACATGTATTTATTGATAATAACAAATTTAAAACATATATAGGGGCCCAATTACAACCAATGTATATAAAACATAATAATATCAAGGGCTTAAAAAGTTGACCTTACGCGTTTCGGCCAAATAGGCCTTCCTCAGAGGCCATACATATGTGGCAAGATGGTTACTTTATGGTCCTTATTGAATCTATACTTTGTATATATTTCTGATTGTGTTTATGTGAATATAATTATTAACCATCTTTTTATGGTAAGATTTTAATATTGGCCTTCCTTTTCACTAACCTTTGTTTGGTTCTGGAGTACATTACAACATAACAGCCTTTCCGTTTGCATTCATGATGTTGTACTGATCCCACTTTACACCCAAAGGACTGAATCTGGGAAACTGTAACCTGTGCTGCACAAGTGTCAGTCCTGATGTAGCACTGTCGGCGAGGCGTCACATCTTTGTTATCAGAAAGATTATCAAAAAGTATAGCAACTAGATGGAACCTGAAACAGCAATGGTTCCCTTTTCTTTTTCTTATCCTGCCATTCTACGCAGTGCCAGAATGTCTACACAAGAACTGAAGCAGTGTTCCAAGACAGCCCTCCATTAGATTCTGAATCGCAGGCTCTGCTCGCAGAGGGCTTTTCTGTGCTTGCATTTTCCTTGCTTGTAAGTTCTTCTTTCTTTGGAGGGTTTTCTCTGTTCCACATGTGTTTTGCTCCCTCTAGTGTCCAGCATAAAAACCTGTGGTTTAAATCTACAGGGAGATATGCCAAACATAAACCTGTGTAATATTGCATTGACCACTAGAGGGAGCAAAGCACGTGCAGAACAGAAACCCCCCCTGAAGAAATGAACGTACAAGTGAGGAAAATGAGAACACGGGGGAAAAAACCCAAACCTAAGCAGGCCTACTCAGAAGTAAGTCCTATTTTATTCATTGGGGCTTACTGTCAGAAAAGTATTCTTAGGATTATGGTCAAAGAGTCTGAATGAGAGTCCACTTGTAAACTGCTTCCATCCAATTGGCACCGTGTGCCTCCAAGAGGCTACGCCGTCCACCAGTCTGGTCAACCCATTCCTGGGCAGACTTGACAGTATCGAAAAACAAAGAGTATCGAAAAACAAAGATGGTGCACAATAGAATTCTTATTCTTCTGTAAGAACTTTTACGCTTATGCAATGCTTCCATTGTGGGTGTTTCAAAATGTTCACAGTTACCAACACTCTTTCCGTAAGTGCTTGAAGGTACCATTTCTAAGGACTGTAAATCTCAAATGGCTTCTAAGGCTGAATTCCCCGCTAAGAAGATTTTGGGGGGGGACACGCATAATTCTTCATGGGTCAATGGCCATTCTAACAACAACAAATGATCATTTTCTCTCAAATAGCTATTCAAACGGGCGTCAGGCTCTCTGTGGATTTTAAAGCCCGCCTGCCATGGAGAGAGGGGTTCCCCTCTCTTTGATGTATGGGGTGGGGGCTAGACACCATAGTGGAGCCAAATGTCCCAGTGTCTTATTTGTTTGTTATTCTGTTTCCTTGTTATATAGAGGCTACGTGTCTAAAGGGGGGGATAGGCAAGTGTTAGTTTTGGTGGGAGGGATGCTCAGAGAGGAATACATGTTTAGTGTGGGGGGGGGGATAGTTGGCAGTTCTGGCGGGCGAATACTGTGGGGTGATTGGGTCCTGATCTTTATTGCTTCTGCTTGAAACCACTATACATGTAACCTTCTTGTGATTGTAGTTCTAACAAAGGACTTGTCCAGAATGGTATCTATCAACGATCTCAATAAAGTTAACTTCCTACAGACTGGCTGTCGTTGAGAACTGATTTAACCAGGTTTCTGACAATGGGGGGAAATGAGAGATGTTAACTTTGATAAATTTATCTGTCCGTGAGAGTCTACACAGGGTTGCCAGCTCTGGGTTGGGAAATACCTGGAGATTTTGGGGTGGAGCCTGGGGAGGGACCAGTAGAATCCAATGCCAACAGAGTCCGCCTTCCAAAGCAGCCATTTTCTCCAGGGGAACTGATCTCTGTCACCCAGAAACCAGTTGTAATTCCCGGAGATCTCCAGCTACCGTTAATGTTTACACATCTTAGCCAAAAGGCCTCTATTTGAGGACTATGTATTAAATGGATCTCCAGCCACCACCTGGAGGATGGCAACGCTATGTCTACAACTCCCTTTTAACCCAAAGGCATCAGCCACAATCCGATTGAAAGTGATACCCTTTATTGATTTAAACACTCTTTTTTGGGGGGTATTTTTTTATATGTGCGCGTGAGTATGTGCGTGTGTGTGTGCACCTGGATGTCATGGCAACCTCTGGTGACTGGAGAATATTCAGAGAGGTGGCTGAATCAAGCCTGCCCCTGCCTCCTGACTGCTGGTATTCCAAGGAGGTCTCCCATCCAAGTACTCGTCAGAATCGACCCTGCTTCGCTTCTGAGATCTGACGAGATCGGGCTGACCTGGGATATCCAGGTCAGAGCACTGATTTAAACATTCTTAATTCTCCGATAGGCCATTGTATCGGCTTATCTAATGCCTTGCTGTGGTATGTAATACTACCCTCTTTGTTCATTAAGGGCAAAGCTGCTTTTTGCGGGGGCATTTAGGAGGACCTGCCTCGTAGACCTCCAAGGGCCCAATGAAGCTTTAAGTCACATGCTAATTATCAGTGCAGGCAGTGAGCAATCTTGCCTTTGTGTCTCAGCTAACAACGGCCTACCTGTGCGTCTCCATCCAACGCTGCCTGGGCGTACATCCGTACTGAGACATCCAAGTCCTTGGATCGGTTCTGATATCCATAGTAGTAGAAATCTCCCACCTTCAAATAAACTGTGGAAGCAAGTAGCAAGGGTTCGTGTCGGTTATTCCAAGTTCTCAAGAGGCGGACGTTGGACACCTTGGTCCTAGAGACCGCTTCCAGAAACCAGAAACCACTGAGGGAGGACCTGCTTACAGGCACACACATATTCCTCCATGGTGGGTGTAATGTGTGTGAAGACAGCGCTGGGGTAGTATGTTTCAGTGGGAAGGCAGGCAGGGAGGAAAGGGTGAAAAATCCTCTTCTCCCCCTACGCTGCTCTCTCACTTGAGAAAGCAGCCCCGGTAGCTGCATTTGGAAAAGAAAAATGATCACGAAACGAAAGGTAACGTGTCGTTCTGTTCTCCTCAGCAATCTTCTCCATACAGCTCCAAACTTGACATTTCCCCGGCTTTTCCCAGCTAAAGTCAAGACTGAAAACAAGATTCCTTTCATACCCCCTCCCCCTGCGAGGCGGGTAGGTTATGACCAGTGCTCCCTCTAAGCTGAGTCAGTGTGAGCTAGCTCACAGTTTTTTAGCCTCCAGCTCACGCATTTTTGCCTTACCTCAGGAAGGAAAGCTCCAGAGCAAACTAATTTAGGCAGCAGCCAAATCGCTCGCTCACAGCTTTAATGCCAGGAGCTCGAAAAGTAGAATTTCTGCTCACAAGACTCCACAGCTTAGAGGGAGCCCTGCCCCTAATCCCAGTGGCTAGGAGGGGCCACCTGCCAGCATCGGCTATTGATTTGAATCCTGCGGCCTGCTGTCCAATGGGCCTATTGCAAGGGAGGAGGTCATTTTGTACGACCAAAGAGCACACATTTCAATGCTATCTTGAAGACATTATTGTACATACCAAAGGAAGGAGCGTTGTGTTGAGAAACTGAGAGATTATAGTATCTCCACACGCAGTCAGTAGCCAAGTATCTTTTTGCCACATTCTGGGAGGGAAGAGGCAGGGAGGGAGAGAGGGGGTCTCAGGTGGCGTTACAAGCAACATTTTCCCTTTCCTCTGTCCAAGAAAAGCTCTATAACGCAATGCCTTGAGCAGGACAACAATCTGACTTCTCATTTATAGTCTCTATTTATTTCCCATAAGCCAAAAGGAATATTTTTTTGGCAACATCTGAAGTTATATTAGGATTTTGATCTGAGAAGAGGAAAGGGCCCCCCCTCCCCCCCTCGGATTGAAATCACTGAAATTCACCAGCCAAGGCAGAATAAAATGGCATCTTAGATTAGACTATAGAGGACATTCTGATAAGATATGAGAAACTGAATCTATTTTGCCAAGGGAGGAGGAGGGGGAGGAGGAGGAAGAAGAAGAAGAGGAGGAGGAGGAAGAAGAAGAAAGAAGAAGAGGAGGAGGAGGAGGAAGAGGAGGAGTAGTAGTTTGGATTTATACCCCGCCCTTCACTACCCAAAGATGTCTCAGAGCAGCTTACAAACTCCTTTCCCTTCCCCTCCCCTCCCCAAAAGAGACACCCTGTGAGGTGGGTGGGGCTGAGAGAGCTCTTCCAACACCTGCTCGTGAGAGAACAGCTCTGAAAGAACTTGTGACTCACCCAAGGACACATCAGCAGCTGCAAGTGGAGGAGTGGGGAATCAAACCCGGTTCTCCCAGATTAGAGTCCGCGCACTTCACCACGACACCAAACTGGAGCAAATTCTATCAAAGTAGGGAAGATGCAAAGAGCAGCCTCTCATAAGCACCGTTGAATCGGCACTCACTGGAGCAAGAGTAAAAGCCCTGAGTAGACCGGGTAAGGTCAGGTGATCAGCATAGGAGGGAACGAGAATCAGGGGGAAGTCTTCCAAAAAACTGTGAAGGACAGCAACATTTTTAAAGGTTTAAGATGGAAAGCAGTTGTGAAAACATTAACTTACTGGTCTCTCTTCGCAGAGGTGTGCTAAATTGGTCTGCGACACTTCGATCCCGGTCTCTGCAGACAGAATGTAATACAGCAAGGCCTCGTGCCTAAAATGTGAGAGGTGGGTCAGAATAATAATTTTAAAAAGGAGGCCGAATGAAGACAATCGGAAATCAGTGTGGTTTTCAAGATGTATTCCAGGAAACCCTCTTTGGAAACTTGTCAGGGCTTTCTTAGAAGGTCAGTAACGACGGAGGAACTTCTCCCAAACATACCCGACCTACCTCTTCAGAGCCAGTTTGATTGTAGTGGTTAGGAGCGCAGACTCTAATCTGGGAGAACCAGGTTTGATTCCCCCACTCCTCCCACTTGCAGCTGCTCGTGTGACCTTGGGTCACTCACAAGTTTCCTCAGAGAGCTGTTCTCTCATGGACAGTTCTCCAAAGAGCTCTCCCAGCCCCACCTACCTCACAGGGTGCCTGTTGGGGGGGGGGGGGGGGGAAGGGGGCCGAGCCTCGCCGCCATGGCCCATGCGGCCCTGGAACGGGCGGCGAGCGGCCAGTGGAGAGACAGACAAGGCCGCGGCGGGGGAGAGGGGCCGAGGGGGCTGAGAGGGGAAGGGAAAGGAGTTTGTAAGCCGCTCTGAGACTCCTTTGGGTAGTGAAGGGCCATGGGGTATAAATCCAATCTCCTCTTCTTCTACTACTACTACTGTTTTTCCTCTGCCACTGCAGAAGGGTGTTGGCTAGGGTTTCCAACCTCCAGGGGGTGGCTGGAGATCTCCAGGGATTACAACTGATCTGCAGGTGACAGAGATCAGTTTCCCTGGAGAAAATGGCTGCTTTGAAGGTGGAGCCTTTGGCATTATACCCCTATGAGACCCTCCCCAAAACCCACCATCCTCAGGCTCCACCCCCCCCCAAATCTCCAGGTAATTCCCACGTCAGAGCTGGCAACCTCAGTCTTGAGGGCAGGGGTCATTTCATAGAAAAAGAGGTGCAGGAGCTCATTAGCATAACTCATTAGCGTAACTCGTTTGCATATGCTACGCCCCCTGACGTCACCGGAAGTGTGTCAGAAGGCAACACCCACCACTCAGGCTCCACTGAACTCTTTTGGATTGCTAGTTATGGGGGGGGGGGGGTGCCCTCACAGAGGAGGGAGAGCTTGTACCTGAATAAAACTTGGTCTTAAAGGTGCCACTGGACTTTTTGGGCCGGGGGGCCGGGGGGGGGGCCTCTGCAACTTACCTGGCTGCTTCTTGCTCTGACTGAGGGCTGCTGGGAGCAGGGGGTGGGGCTTGTTTCATGTGCCCACCCCCTGGGCTCTTTACTGCCGGAGCTCCGCTCCTGTGCGCTCCTGCAGGAAATGACCCCTGGATGAGTGCATTCTCCCTTCATTGGGGCAACAAGGAGGCCCAGCAGGCCAGACCATGACTTCATTGGGGCACTTTAGTGGCGTATGCACCCCGCAAATGGTGTGCACCCCAAAACACTCTCCCCAAATTTCCTACAAACCAGGAAGTTCCTGAGAAGACAAATCTACGTAGGAAGAGTTTGAGAGGTGCAAGTCTAAAAGATCCCCAATATTAAAGGTGTAACAGTGGTACGACCCAGTTAGTAGGGTCGCCCACTTTGGCTTGGGAAATTCCTGGAGATTCAGGGGTGACACCTGGGGAAGACAGAATTTGGGGAGGGAAGGGGACTCCATGGGGATATGGTTCCATAGGGTCTACTCTCCACAGATGCCATTTCCTCCAGGGGAACTGATCTCTGTTGCCCAGAGAGCAGTTTATAATAGCAGGTGTCCAGTCACCAGGTTGGCAGCCCTGCCAGTTAGTCCAGTCCCTCTGGGGAAAGGTGGCTGGGGCAAAGGGCTCTGTCCTCCACGCTGGTTCACCCCCAGCGCTTCACATCATATGCCCACCCAACCCTCTTCCCCCGGCCTTATATGAATTTAGCAGTGATCTGATTCTGACACACAGATCTTCTAAGGCCGGAACAGTCGGGGCAGGGCTTGGAAGGCAACAACAGCCGCTCTAATGCAACACCTCCCTCTGCTGGCCAAATCACAAACAGGGACCGTTGTTAGTTGCGTCATTTCGTTTGGGATTCGTTGGTTTAGCTTTGTCTTTTCATTTGGGTGCTTTCTTCGGCTTTTTTTGGGATGCTTTCCTTGCAGATTGAAGAAGAAGAAGAGGAGGAGGAGGAGGAGGAGATTGGATTTATACCCCGCCCTTCACTATCCAAAGGAGTCTCAGAGCGGCTTACAAAGTCCTTCTCCTCCCCCTCCCCACAACAGGCACCCTGTGAGCAACGCTCCCTCTAAGCTGTGGAGTCTTGTGAGCAAAAATTCTACTTTGTGAGCTACTGGCATTAAAGTTGAGAGCGAGCGATTTGGCTGCTGCATAAATTAGTTTCCTCTGGAGCCCTTCTTCCTGAGCTAAGGCAAAAATGTGTGAGCCGGAGGCTAAAAAACTGTGAGCTAGCTCACACTAACTCAACTTAGAGGGAACATTGCCGGTGAGGTAGGTGGGGCTGAGAGAGCTCTTGACAGAAACTGCTCTTTTTCCAAGAACAGCTCTTATCAGAACTACGGCTTGCCCAAGGTCATCCAGCCAGGTGCAAGGGGAGGAGTGGGGAATCAAACCCGGTTCTCCCAGATTAGAATCTGCGCACTTTAACCACTACACCATACTGGCACTACAACAATCTGGCTCTTTTAGCGCTTTTCTAGCATTATATTTTTGGCACTCCTACTGGCTTTAAAAGGAAGAACTAGACAGATTTCGTGGAGGATGGGTCTATCAGTGGCTACTAGCCATGGTGACCATAGTCCCACTGTACACTGCATTGGTCAGGCCGCACCTGGAGTATTGTGTGCAGTTCTGGAGGCCTCACTTCAAAAAGGATGTGGAATGGAGCCGGGGCAGAGGAGAGCGACGAGGATGATCAGGGGTCTGGAGACCAATGCTCCCTCTAAGCTGTGGAGTCTTGTGAGCAAAAATTCTACTTTGTGAGCTACTGGCAATAAAGTTGTGAGCAAGTGATTTGGCTACTGCATAAGTTAGTTTGCTCTAGAGCCCTCCTTCTGGAGCGAAGACAAAAATCTGTGAGCTGAAGGCTAAAAAACTGTGAGCTAGCTCACACTAGGAGCTGCGGTGGCTCAAGTGGTTAAGACGCTGAACTGCAGGCTGTGAAAGGTCAGTAGTTCAGCAGTTCAAGACCCGGGTGCCGCATGATGGAGTGAGCTCCCGTCTCTAGTTCCAGCTCCTGCCAACCTAGCAGTTCGAAAGCAAGAAATTGCAAGTAGAGAAATAGGTACCACTTTGGTGGGAAGGTAACAGCGTTCCGTGCGCCTCGGTGTTTAGTCATGCCGCCCACATGACCACGGAAACGTCTTCGGACAGCGCTGGCTCTTCGGCTTAGAAACGGAGATGAGCACCGCAACCCTAGAGTCGGATTCAACTGGCTTTCGAGCAAGGGAACCTTTACCTTTACCTAGCTCACACTAACTCAGCTTAGAGGGAATACTGCTGGAGACCCAGTCCTATGCGGAAAGGCTGAGGGACTTGGGAGAAGAGGAGGTGGGGGGGGGGGACACAGGAATTGCTCTCTTGAAGGATCTGAAGGACTGTGTCACTTTATTTATTTATGTTTGGATTTATATCCCGCCCTACCCCGAAGGCTCAGGGCAGCTGACAAGGGCACTAAGTGCCAAGGTTATAACAATAAAACACATAATAAAACACTTAGAGGAGGGCAGGGAATTGTCCCTGTTGGCAGCAGAGGACAGGACTCGCAAGAATGGGTTTAAATTGCGGGAGGGAAGGTACCAGCTGGATGTTAGGGGAAAATTATTTTACAGTCAGAGTTGTGCAACAGCGGAATGGGCCGCCCGGGGAGGTGGTGAGCTCCCCTTCACTGGCCGTCTTCAAGCAGCGGCTGGACAAACACTTGTGAGGGATGCTCTAGGCTGATCCTGCACTGATCAGGGGTTGGACCAGTTGGCCTGTCGGGCCCCTTCCAACTCTGTGATTCTATGAACATCAGAGGAAGGCCTCAGCCTTTATGTCCTGTGGTTGGCCCTCTGAGGTAACTGGCAGGCCACCGTGTTAGACGGGATGCTGGAGTGGGTGGACCACTGGTCTGATCCAGCAGGGCTCTTCTTATATTCTGCTTACCTTGCCTTGCATGCCAGGAGAGTGTGCTTGCTGTGATCCTCCCAACATGCACCATGGCCATTTCGTGTGAACAAGGCAGGGTGTGTGTTTCCCACCTTCAATACGCATGATCAGAATCGGGCTGCCAGCCCCCCTAGGGGTAGGTGGGAGATCTCCCATCCCCAGATCCCGTTGCCTGCCATTGCTTGGAGCAGCAGCAGGGGGATTTTTAAAAAAATGCAGGGTGATTTCCCACAAGCGCTGCTCCGCGCTCACTCTTCTCTTTGCCCCAATGGTACGTGTCAATTTCACACAAGCTGCCGCGTGGCCGCATTTTGCCCCGCAGTTTCGTGCAATTTCCCCCGCGTCTACTCAATCCTGTTTTTTGAGGACTGAGTAGACACGGGGAAAATCGCGCGAAGCTGCGGGGCAAAATGCGGCCGCGCAGCAGCTTGTGTGAAATTGACACGTACCATCGGGGCAAAAGGGAGGAGTGAGCGCGGAGCAGCGCTTGTGGGAAATCACCTGCGCAGCCTTATGTACTTACCAGAAGTGAGAAAGGGTAGCTCTAGGAATCACTGGTTTTACAACAGTGGCGATTCCAGGAGCTACCCCCTTGTCCCTTTCAGTCAGGACTTCTGGTAAGTACACAAGGCTGCGTTTTTAAAAGGTTATCATAGAATCATAGAATCACAGCGTTGGAAGGCACCATACAGGGCATCTAGTCCACCCTGTGCTCAGACCCAGCCCTGTGAGGAAAGCCTGAGGGATTTGGGAATGTTTAGTCTGGAGAAGAGGAGGTTGAGGGGGGGACGGGACAGGACTGCTCTCTAGAAGTCTTTGAAGGGCTCTCCCTTAGAGGAGGGCAGGGAGCTGTTCCTGTGGGCAGCAGAGGAGAGGACTCGCAAGAATGGGTTGAAATGAAGGGCGGGAAGGTGCCGGCTGGATCTTAGGGAAAACTCTTTTACAGTCGGAGTTGTGCAACAGTGGCATCAGCTGCCTCGGGAGGTGGTGAGCTCCCCCCACTGGCAGTCTTCAAGCAGCGGCTGGACAAACCCTCGTCAGGGATACTCACTGAGCAGGGGGTTGGATTAGCAGGGGGTTGGCCCCTTCCAACTCTGTCATTCTATGATAATCTTTAAAAAAAACAACGCAGCCTTGTGTACTTACCAGAAGTCCTGACTGAAAGGGACAAGGGGGTAGCTCCTGGAATCGTCGGAGACGCTGTTGTAAAACCGGTGATCCCTAGAGCTACCCTTTCCCACTTCTGGTAAGTACGCAAGGCTGCATTTTTTTTGAAGATTATCAGGGATGCCCTAGGCCAGTGGTGGCGAACCTATGGCACGGGTGCCAGAGGTGGCACTCAGAGCCCTCTCTGTGGGCACGCGTGCCATCGCCCCAACCAGGCCCAGACCATCATTAAAGGGTCGAATCCTCTGCCAAATGATTTTAAGTCAATGAAAGCATTTGGGATTGCTTTCCTTACTTTGTTTGGATCATCTTAAGTTAATGTATGAGTTGTTTTTTCTAAAGTAAAACCTCAGTATTCAGGTTAAATGGCCGTGTTGGCACTTTGCGATCAATAAGTGGGTTCTGGGTTGCAGTTTGGGCACTCAGTCTCTAAAAGGTTCGCCATCACTGCTCTCGGCGGACCCTACACTGAATCACACAATCTCAGAGTTGGAAGGGGCCATATAGATCATCGAGTCCAACCCCCACACAGAGATCTAAAAGCAGCACGGGTTACAGGAATGGGAAAGGAGGAAGAAGCGAAGCATGGATGTGCCCGCATGTCTTCCCTGATCGCAGCCCAATACAACTGCCTGGACATAAAAGAAAGTAAGTGTGGGAGAGTCTATCCCCCGCACAGGGAAAAGCAACACAAAGAGAGAATCACAGGAGAGAAGTCAAAAACAGTACAAGGACACTGTGATCGCTGTTCTATCATCTGAAGGTTATGGATACATCAGACAAAATTCAAAAGTCTTCAAACAGTCCACAAGCTGTATATCATATCCAATAAAGTGCTTTATGAATAATAGCTGTTTTGTTCTTTAACAGATGTGTCTTCAAATACTTCTTAAAGATATAAAGTGCATAAAGGTAAAGGTTTTCCCTTGCTCGAAAGCCAGCCGAGTCCGACTCTAGGGATGCGGTGCTCATCTCCGTTTCAAAGCCGAAGAGCCAGCGCTGTCCGAAGACGTTTCCGTGGTCACGTGGCCGGCATGACTAAACACCAAGGCTGTTACCTTCCCACCGAAGCGGTCCCTATTTATCTACTTGCAGTTTCTTGCTTTCAAACTGCTAGGTTGGCAGGAGATAAAGCGCATAGGTATCTTCAAACGCTTCCTTAGAGAACAAGACAGCTATTATTCATAAAGCACTTTTGTGGATATGATATCCAGCTGGTGGGCTGTTTGAACACTTGAACTTTTGCACACGGTCCCTTATCTGAGTGAGGTTTGTTCTTGCAGGTGTTGAAACTAATGATGCAATGCACACCACATTTCTTATTGCCCTTAGTATCTACCACTGTACACTGTGAATACCCTTAAGAGTTTTGTTGTTGTTCAGTCGCCCAGTCGAGTCCGACTCTTCGCAACCCCATGGACCAGCTACACCCAGGCCTTCCTGTCTTCCGCCGTCCTCTGAAGTTGGCTCAATTTCATGTTCGTTGCATCTTTGACACTGTCTAACGATCTCATCCTTTGCCGTCCCCGTCTTCTTTGACCTTCAATCTTTCCAAGCATCAGGGTCTTCTCCAGTGAGTGCTCCCTTCTCATTTGGTGGCCAAAGTATTTGAGCTTCAGTTTCATTATCTGGCCTTCCAGGGAACAGTCAGGGTTGATTTCATTGAGGATTGACTGATTTGATCTTCTTGCAGTCCAAGGGACTCTCAAGAGTCTTCTCCAGCACCATAGTTCAAAAGAATCTATTCTTCGGCGCTCGGCCTTCCTTATAGTCCAACTCTTGCAGCCATACATGACTACTGGGAATACCATTGCTTTGACCATGCGGACTTTTGTTGGCAGGGTGATGTCTCTACTTTTTATCATGCTGTTTAGGTTCGCCATTGCTTTCCTCCCAAGGAGCAGGCGTCTTTTAATTTCATGGCTGCTGTCACAGTCTGCGGTGATCTGGGATCCCAGGAACGTGAAGTCTGTCACTACTCCCACAACTTCCCCTTCTATTTGCCAAGGAGTGATGGGGCCGGATGCCATGATCTTAGTTTTTTTGATGTTGAGCTTCAAGCCCACTTTTGCACTCTCCTCTTTTACTCTGAGCAAGAGGCTCTTAAGGTCCTTAAGAGTTACATATGAGTATATTCGTAAAATTCAATCACGGTGTCTTTGTATTGTTTTTGCCATGCACAGAGGAGGCATGCTGTTCTGTCACCCTGTCGGTTCCACAGCAGCCAACACACACACACACACACACACACACACAGAAAATCAATATTTACTAGCAGAACAGGAACGTACCATGACAAATCCAGATAAGCATTGAGGGCTTTTCGGATGACGTGGCCCAAATAGCCATTCTTTTCTGCCACGTATTTTGCCCAGCTGCAAGTGAAAATGATACCAATAAAAGGAAAGATCTGCAGCCAAGTTTTTGGCTTGTAAATACCCAATGTGCACAATCCTGCTCCAAGAAACAGGCAACGCTCCCACTAAGCTGAGGAGTCTTGTGAGCAAAAATTCTACTTTGTGAGCTCCTGGCATTCAAAGTTGTGAGCGAGCCATTTGGCTACAGCATAAATTAGTTTGGCTCTGGAGCCCTCCTTCCTGAGTGAAGACAAAAAATGTGTGAGCCCGAGGCTAAAAAACTGTGAGCTAGCTCACACTCACTCACCTTAGAGGGAGCACTGGAGGAGAAATCCCTGCCCACTTGTATGCTCTCTCTCTCTCTCTCTCTCTCTCTCTCTCTCTCTCTCTCTCTCTCCCTCCACTCCTCTCTCCTCTCTCTCTCTCTCTCTCTCTCTCTCTCTCTCTCTCTCTCTCTCTCTCTCTCTCTCTGTGCCTTCTCATTCAACCACTACTGTCCCCTTCTTGCGGGCCTGAATTTACACTTAAGCAGCGGGTGGCCCTCGCACAGTGAAGGAGGGAGTGGGCAGACCCTACCCTCCGCTACACAGCCCATAGAACACTGGAGCTGCTCCACAAGACCCCTTGAAGAAGACCAAGAGAAGATGCTTCTACGTGCGAGGATGTCTTTTCTGAAAGCGAAGGACTTTTTATGAAGGACTATCTCTTCGTCTCAGATTATAGAGGAAGACTACAAGAGAGTCAGAGACCTAGACAGGCAGGACACTGACACCCCCCCCCCCTTTGCTTTTACTGCTCTCTGATTGATGCTATCCCTTTGATGTGTACATTGCTACTCTTAGGGAAAGTTTTCTCCCTTCCGGCTTCTCCCTCACTCTCCACACAACGCCATGTTTCTCCATCTTGGTGACAGGAGAGCCGGATGTCTGTTATGCATCTCCATCCATCTAGCTAGTTAGACTAGATTAGAGATCCTATCTCTCCTCTAGCCTATCTAGAAGGCCTTAAAGAAAAGGACTCGTATTAGTTGTTCAGATATAAAGAGGCTCCGTGCAACTTTATTTCCTGCTCGCACACACACTGTGCCAGATGGCTCCTCTGCGCTCGTGAGCCTTTGTGCACTCTGCTACCGATATAGTCCAACACTCTTCCCAGAGGAAGCCTCCCAGGTTATCGGAGGGAAGTCAGAGAATGGAAGGCAGCCACCTTCTCCCTGGGGACCGGCAGCTGGCTTATGGCTGCTGCTCCCTGAGGAGAACACATGATGAATGGCATGTGTAGTTTGGCCCTCACGAATGCTGAATGAGAAAACACTTGCAGGAGGCGGGGCCAGCCACAAAATGGCTGCCCCAGTGAAGATCCTTGTGCTGTGATGGCAGCTGCTGCCAAAGCAAGTTTTTTAAAAAATCTGCACTACTAATCAGATCTCCAGATCGATGGGGAAAAAACCACTCGATTCCACTCACTTTCAATGCTCCCTCTAAGCTATTGGGAGCAAAAATTCTACTTTGTGAGCGACTGGCATTATAGTTGTGAGTGAGCGGTTTGCCTACTGCATCAATTAGTTTGCTCTGGAGCCATCCTTCCTGAGCTAAGACAAAAATGTGTGAGCCGGAGGCTAAAAAACTGTGAGCTCGCTCACACTAACTCAGCTTAGAGGGAACACTGCATCACTTTCTAAAAACACGTGGTGGGCACCACGTTGGTGACCCATGGTGCAGATTATGTACATTCTGGAGGAAACATGGGTTGTTTTCTAATTACATTAACTGTGAGTTCACATTCAGTTCAAATGAAATGAGTCCCCCCCCCTTTACAATTTTTAAAGCATTATTTACATTACTGCCTTTTCAGGGTCCCTAGGGAAGCTTGGCAAGTTTCCTGTGATATAATACAGAGAGCATCGCAACGTTCCTTCCATGTGGCCATCTTCCGCCGCTTTACGGAAATAATCAGCAGCAACAGTCTGTAAGAGAAAGAAAGCAGTCGGGAAAAAGATCACCTCCTCTAGTTAACTTGTCATCTGGTTTTAACTCATCAGACACAGGACAGGGGGGAAGACTTTAAAAAATATTCTAGCAAAGTGGATGAAGATACAAATTTGACATACCAAACGATACCACCATCTTCCTATCACATCCTTGAGAATCTGAGTACATGACAGAATATTGTCAGCAATGTCACAAAAAGAGATATTTCTGACGGAATTCACTGTTGACCAGGAGCACACAGGAGCGGAGCTCCAGCAATAAAGAGCCCAGGGGGTGGGCACATGCAAAAGCCCTGCCCCCTGCTCCCAGCAGCCCCAGGCCACGAGGAGCAAGAAGCTTCCTTCCTTCCTTCCTTCCTTCCTTCCTGCCTGCCTGCCTGCCTTCCCTTTACCTCCTTATTTCCTTCTCTTTCTTTCCCTCTTTCCC
>NW_015172555.1:2044298-2044737 GCF_001447785.1 Gekko japonicus
CTTTTTTCCCTCCTTCCTTTCTTCCTTCCTGCACAGATCTGCGTGTCCCCCACCCAGATAGCAATCCAAAACAGTCCAGTGGCACCTTTAAGACTGAGTTTTATTCAGGTACAAGCTCTCTCTCCTCTGCAAGGGCAGATCTGTGCATTCCCCTCCCCCCAATAGCTAGCAATCCAAAACAGTCCAGTGGAGCCTGAGCGGTGGGTGTTGCGTTCTGACACACTTCCGGTGATGTCAGGGGGTGTGGCATATGCAAATAAGTTATGCTAAGGAGTTATGCTAATGAGCTCCTGCACCTCTTTTTCTACGAAATGACCCCTGCTGTTGACTAGGAACAGACTTTATGAGAGCAGAAAGTGGCTTGAAAAAGGCATCACGTTCCATAGTGTGCACTCATATTTCTGGTCACCACTGTGTCAGCTAGCTGCCATTGTATCTG
>NW_015172556.1:0-1417 GCF_001447785.1 Gekko japonicus
CTACCACTGAGCTACAGCCCCTTCCCAAACGCAGCCAGTCATTCCTCTCTTGTTCTTGCTGATTATCGCTTTGCATAGCATTTCTTTACTCTCTTTACTGAACTTGATACAGAAGCTGCTGTGCATGATCAGTATGATCAGTTTGCACAGGGGTTGTTGAAAAATGTATATTTAATGTTTAATTTCAAAAGTGTATAAAGACTTACGGTTTTAAAAAGTGAATAGGATGAAGTTGCTTCTGTACATACAGCTAAGTACCTTGTAGTAATGAATAGTATTCCACTTACCACTTGTCTGCTCTGTCACAAGCCTGAGTATAGCATGGTACTGGCATAGGCCAATGGTGCATGTATATGGTGCCCTCTAGTGGTCTAATAACAAGTTATCACAGTGCTTTAAAATTTCAGAGAAAGAGTCAAGTAGCACCTTAAAGATTAACAAAATATGTGGCAAGGTATGAGCTTTCGTGGGTCACTGCTCACTTCTTCAGAAGTTACGTGAGCAGTGACTCACGAAAGCTCATACTCTGCCACATATTTTGTTAGTCTTTAAGGTGCTACTGGACTCTTTTCTGCTGCTATAGACAAGACTAACACAGCTATCCCTTTAAATTTTAATATGAGTATTATGGCACCTTGGGCCTGTCAGATGCATAAAATTAATTCTCAGTCAGCAACAGAAGAAAGCTAAAGAAAAGAAAAAGTGAACAGTGGGTCAAAAAGACCTGATTTGTGTCTGTGCAAAATTATACAGATAACAGAAGTCACTCACAACAGGTGGAATTTAATTAATACATGATATTTAGAGAGATGTACAATTTCTAGAAATGTTGATACCATGGCAGAGAAATGGAGGGTGGTGGAAGAAAAATTGTTTAGTTTTCGTTGCAACAATCTACTGAATCACTGGAATTTGAGATTTTAACAGTACAAGTGTGGACCAATGAGACTCATGGGGGAGGAATCACTCTCCCCTTCCTGGTTTCCCAACCTCACTGCTGCTTATGGGCTTGTGCAGTTCCCAGTGATCACAGCTGGACCCACCGCAACTTCTTCCCCCCAACACTGCTGCCTTTCCCAGGGCTGTTGACACAGTTGGCAGGCCCGGTGTGCCTTCGTCCTAGCTTCTTCTCCCTCTGAGGTGGAGGACATCTTGTGGGTGATTCCCATCCATCACTTAGGGAGGCAGGACTAATTTCAATTACTTCCTGTTTCCTGTAGTGGGAGTCACCCTAGGCTCAGTTCTTTTCCTGCCTCAGAAGGGAGAGCAGCTAGGTGTAGGCTCTGCCTAACCCTATCTTTCTGAGTTAACTTACTTTCACTTTCTCCTTCCATCTTTGCTGTTCCCTCTCTCTGAAGAAACTTAAGAAAAATCAAATCCTTTTCTTCTTCCTTCCTATATGTTATCCTCTTTTCTC
>NW_015172556.1:3951-4800 GCF_001447785.1 Gekko japonicus
TTCCTTGAAGTGGGTAGAGGGTCCATAGTACCTCTCCAGGTGAAATTAAGTCTGCGCTGGTGGACCAAGTTGAACTATCTGTCTCAAGGCAAGTCCCTTTGGATCCAGGACCGGATCCAAAATTTTCTCTGACACCAGTCTATCAGACTGGGGGGAGGCACCTTACTCCATCAACCAGTGTAGGGCAGATGGTCCATAGCAGAAAGGAAACTGCTGTTTAATCTCCTGGAGCTTCGAGACATTAGGCGGGCCCTTCAACACCACCCCTCAGATCATAGGGAACCACATCCTTGTTCGGATGGACAACATCTCAGCGAAGGCTTACCTCAACAAACGGGGGTTCCAGGTCCTTAGCCTTACACAGGGAAGCAACTCAGTTATCGAATTGGGCAGAATCCAATCTGACATTGATCAGGACAGAGTATGTGAAGGGAGTCATCAACATCCAAGCAGATTGGCTGAACAGCCAGACAGTCCAGGAGGGCGAATGGTCCCTACACAAGAGAGTTTGTTTTTTCCAGCTCAGAGCGGCAACACTGGGAACTCCACAGTAGACGTATTTGCATCTTCACTCAACAACCAACTGGACAGATTTTACATCAGATATTTTCATCCCCAGGCGGAGGCCACGGTTCCCTTCTGTTCCCTTAGCCCGAGGGGCTCCTCTATACATTTCCTCCTCTTCCTGTACTTCCCAAGCTTCTCCGGAGGATACAAGTTCTAAGTGCAGAGACATAGTGATGGCACCATACTGGCATCATCATCCTTGGTTCACGCCACTACAGGAGATGGTGGTGACTCTTCCTCTAGCCATTCCTGTCTCAGAAGACATGCTGCTTCACGGTTCAG